>NC_048570.1:11123522-11423522 GCF_013265735.2 Oncorhynchus mykiss
TACAGCTACAGTAGCTTGCATGACGGCTGCCAATATCGTAGGAATCTTAAGAGTCTGACAAAACACACATCTCTCCACTATTTAGTTGTTATATAGTATACATGTGAGAGAGAGAGACATAGAGAGAGAGATAATTAGAGAGAGAGACAGAGAGAGAGGCAGAGAGAGACATAGAGAGAGAGACAGAGAGAGAGAGAGAGAGAGACATAGAGAGAGAGACAGGTAGAGAGAGAAGACAGAGAGAGAGAGAGAGAGAGAGAGAGAGATAATTAGAGAGAGAGACAGAGAGAGAGGCAGAGAGACAGAGAGAGACATAGAGAGAGAGACAGAGAGAGAGAGAGAGAGAGAGAGAGAGAGACAGAGAGAGAGACATAGAGAGAGAGACATAGAGAGAGACATAGAGAGAGACATAGAGAGAGAGAGACATAGAGAGAGAGACAGAGAGAGAGACATAGAGAGAGAGACATAGAGAGAGAGGCAGAGAGACAGCGAGAGACATAGAGAGAGAGACAGAGAGAGAGAGAGAGAGAGACAGAGAGAGAGAGAGAGACACAGAGAGAGAGAGAGAGAGAGAGAGAGAGAGACAGAGAGAGAGGCAGAGAGACAGCGAGAGACATAGAGAGAGAGACAGAGAGAGAGAGAGAGAGACAGAGAGAGAGAGAGAGAGAGAGACACAGAGAGAGAGAGAGAGAGAGAGAGAGAGAGAGAGAGAGAGGGTACGATGATGGTGATGCACTGACGGGCCCTCATCCTCAACACAGTCCCCTGACGCCAAACTCTCTCTCCTGGCAGACATGCTGCAAGAGAGTGGAGAACTGCAGTATTTGAAAGTCACCTTTAAATCACTTTTTTTCAACAGAACAACAAATCATCATCCCTCTCTCCCTCCCTTTGTTTGCTTGTTTTTTCCTTTTCCGCCTGCTTTAGAATTCTTCCTCGACCCTCGATCACCAGGGAGATGGGGGATTGCTAGGATTGAGCGGAATATAAATCTGGAATCTTGCGGGCAGAAGGAACAATGGTGAAGGAGTTTGTGGAAATATTCAACGACCCCCGTTCTTTCTACAAAATCTACATTTAGTTTTTTCCCTTGGAAATCTCCAATCACACACACACACACACACACACACACACACACACACACACACACACACACACACACACACACACACACACACACACACACTTCACTACTCCACAGACTATAAACTCTGCATGTGAGAATCGGCTGATGTTTGGTAGAGAAGGTGTGCTACTGCCTTGGATAAGAAACGTCCAAGGTCCCTCAGCCAGCAGATGATTGCTCCCTGTTCAGCAGGTACCCTCCCATGGGGCTGAAGGTCAGCAGGTACCCTCCCATGGTCCTGAAGGTCAGCAGGTACCCTCCCATGGGGCTGAAGGTCAGCAGGTACCCTCCCATGGGGCTGAAGGACAGCAGGTACCCTCCCATGGGGCTGAAGGTCAGCAGGTACCCTCCCATGGGGCTGAAGGTCAGCAGGTACCCTCCCATGGGGCTGAAGGTCAGCATGTACCCTCCCATGGGGCTGAAGGTCAGCAGGTACCCTCCCATGGGGCTGAAGGTCAACAGGTCATCTGTCATTGCAGGAGCTCAGACAGACCCTCCACCTACAGCCTGGGAGCAAGCTAGACACACTTCCATCTAGACACGCTTCAATCTAGACACGCTTCCATCTAGACACGCTTCCATCTAGACACGCTTCCATCTAGACACGCTTCCATCTAGACACGCTTCCATCTAGACACGCTTCCATCTAGACACGCTTCCATCTAGACACGCTTCCATCTAGACACGCTTCCATCTAGACACGCTTCAATCTAGACACGCTTCCATCTAGACACGCTTCCATCTAGAGACGCTTCCATCTAGACACGCTTCAATCTAGACACGCTTCCATCTAGACACGCTTCCATCTAGACACGCTTCCATCTAGACACGCTTCCATCTAGACACGCTTCCATCTAGACACGCTTCCATCTAGACACGCTTCCATCTAGACACGCTTCAATCTAGACACGCTTCCATCTAGAGACGCTTCAATCTAGACACGCTTCCATCTAGACACGCTTCCATCTAGACACGCTTCCATCTAGACACGCTTCCATCTAGACACGCTTCCATCTAGACACGCTTCCATCTAGACACGCTTCCATCTAGACACGCTTCAATCTAGACACGCTTCCATCTAGAGACGCTTCAATCTAGACACGCTTCCATCTAGACACGCTTCCATCTAGACACGCTTCCATCTAGACACGCTTCCATCTAGACACGCTTCCATCTAGACACGCTTCCATCTAGACACGCTTCCATCTAGACACGCTTCCATCTAGACACGCTTCCATCTAGACACGCTTCCATCTAGACACGCTTCCATCTAGACACGCTTAATCTCCAAAGCTACAGTAAGTGCAGATATTACAGCAGCTCACCCTCTCCCTTCTGGGTGGCGATAAGAAATGATTTATATGGGATTAGAAGTTGGAAAACTCAACTCACCACACCTGAAGTCGTGATTGCCACGTGAAAGAGCAACAGTGCCCCGGCGAGACAGCAATGAGTTAGGGCTCTCCCTCGAGAAGACAAAAGCATTAAAGAGGGAATTGATGTAAATGTTATGTGAACAGGATAACAACATAATGTGCAATGAGGTCTGACATTTTCTTCCCTGATGTGTCAATGTCAGCAATGTAAAACCAAAGAAGCGTTCACATTTCCTTACAGTGTTTGTGACACTAACCACCAACGAAAAGGCAACACGCTTTAATCTCAATGCTTAGAAATATATACGGATGAATTCCTATGTCATAAAGCAACTATATGTCAGGAACACAACGCAAAAGAGCAAATATACACAGAACACCAAGATCTGTTTAACATCAATTTATAGAGCTCTTTCCCCTGCATCTCTGTGTGTGTCTGTATGTGTATCTATGTGTGTACGTACGGCTGTGTGTTTCTCTGTGTTTACGGCAGTGTGTAAGGCTGTGTGTATGTCTGTGTGTAAGGTTGTGTGTAAGTCTGTGTGTATGGCTGTGTGTAAGGTTGTGTGTAAGTCTGTGTGTATGGCTGTGTGTTTCTCTGTGTTTACGGCAGTGTGTAAGGCTGTGTGTATGTCTGTGTGTAAGGTTGTGTGTAAGTCTGTGTGTATGGCTGTGTGTATGGCTGTGTGTAAGGTTGTGTGTAAGTCTGTGTGTATGGCTGTGTGTTTCTCTGTGTTTACGGCAGTGTGTAAGGCTGTGTGTATGTCTGTGTGTAAGGTTGTGTGTAAGTCTGTGTGTATGGCTGTGTGTATGGCTATGTGTAAGTCTGTGTGTATGCCTGTGTTTATGGCTGTGTGTATGACTATGTGTATGACTATGTGTACACCTGTGTGTATGGCTGTGTGTAAGGCTGTGTGTATATCTATGGCTGTGTGAATGGTTGTGTGTAAGAATGTGTGTATTGGCCTCCCGGGTGGCGCAGTGGTTAAGGGTGCTGTACTGCAGCACCAGCTGTGCCACCAGAGACTCTGGGTTCGCTCCCAGGCTCTGTCGTAACCGGCCGCGCCCGGGAGGTCCGTGGGGCGACACACAACTGGCCTAGCGTCGTCTGGGTTAGGGAGGGCTTGGCCGGTAGGGATGTCCTTGTCTCATTGCGCACCAGCGACTCCTGTGGCGGGCCGGGCACAGTGCGTGCTAACCAAGGTTGCCAGGTGCACGGTGTTTCCTCCGACACATTGGTGAGGCTGGCTTCCGGGTTGGATGTGCCCTGTGTTAAGAAGCAGTGCGGCTTGGTTGGGTTGTGTATCGGAGGACGCATGACTTTCAACCTTCGTCTCTCCCGAGCCCGTACGGGAGTTGTAGCGATGAGACAAGATAGTAGCTACTAAAAAAACAATTGGATACCAATTGGGGAGAAGAATGTGTGTAAGGCTGTGTGTGAGGCTGTGTGTGAGGCTGTGTGTGAGGTTGTGTGTAAGACTGTGTGTAAGGCTGTGTGTGAGGCTGTGTTGCATCTCTGTGTTGTTTCACATCTAGATATTTGAAAGGCATATTGCTGAGATGGGAAGTCATGCTTCATAATCCTCCAAAATATATTATAGAGCTTTACCGATTTATGTCCTCGTCGTTTGTTAAGGTAAACAAGATATGATTCATCAATCAAAACAACATCCCTAGAATATTTATCTTCCGTCTAAAAATGGTGTCAGGCTGGTTTTTCAGGCTGTTTTTTCAGGCTGGTTTGGTGTGGCGACTGACAGAGATCAGCCCTGAGACCACAGCAACATTGTCCTCTATGGCTCACAGACAGACAGATCTTATTGTGTTTTAATGCACTTTAATGGCTCCTGTCTTCAGAGGCTTGGGAGAGCAGTCTCTCTTTCATTACTATGCTGAGCAGCACCACTCCGGAGCTGAGAGGGGGAGCAGGGGGAGAGAGGAGAGGGGGAGAGGAGAAGCAGGCTTCATGAACAATAAGTGAGTGGGAGAGAGACAGAGACAGAGACAGACAGCCAGACAGACAGCCAGCCAGACAGACAGAGACAGACAGACAGAGACAGACAGACAGACAGACAGACAGACAGACAGACAGACAGACAGTGAGTGATATATATATATATATATATATATATATATATATACAGTGCCTTGCGAAAGTATTCGGCCCCCTTGAACTTTGCGACCTTTTGCCACATTTCAGGCTTCAAACATAAAGATATAAAACTGTATTTTTTTGTGAAGAATCAACAACAAGTGGGACACAATCATGAAGTGGAACGACATTTATTGGATATTTCAAACTTTTTTAACAAATCAAAAACTGAAAAATTGGGCGTGCAAAATTATTCAGCCCCTTTACTTTCAGTGCAGCAAACTCTCTCCAGAAGTTCAGTGAGGATCTCTGAATGATCCAATGTTGACCTAAATGACTAATGATGATAAATACAATCCACCTGTGTGTAATCAAGTCTCCGTATAAATGCACCTGCACTATGATAGTCTCAGAGGTCCGTTAAAAGCGCAGAGAGCATCATGAAGAACAAGGAACACACCAGGCAGGTCCGAGATACTGTTGTGAAGAAGTTTAAAGCTGGATTTGGATACAAAAAGATTTCCCAAGCTTTAAACATCCCAAGGAGCACTGTGCAAGCGATAATATTGAAATGGAAGGAGTATCAGACCACTGCAAATCTACCAAGACCTGGCCGTCCCTCTAAACTTTCAGCTCATACAAGGAGAAGACTGATCAGAGATGCAGCCAAGAGGCCCATGATCACTCTGGATGAACTGCAGAGATCTACAGCTGAGGTGGGAGACTCTGTCCATAGGACAACAATCAGTCGTATATTGCACACATCTGGCCTTTATGGAAGAGTGGCAAGAAGAAAGCTATTTCTTAAAGATATCCATAAAAAGTGTAGTTTAAAGTTTGCCACAAGCCACCTGGGAGACACACCAAACATGTGGAAGAAGGTGCTCTGGTCAGATGAAACCAAAATTGAACTTTTTGGCAACAATGCAAAACGTTATGTTTGGCGTAAAAGCAACACAGCTGAACACACCATCCCCACTGTAAAACATGGTGGTGGCAGCATCATGGTTTGGGCCTGCTTTTCTTCAGCAGGGACAGGGAAGATGGTTAAAATTGATGGGAAGATGGATGGAGCCAAATACAGGACCATTCTGGAAGAATGGAAGACTCCTGATGGAGTCTGCAAAAGACCTAAGACTGGAACGGAGATTTGTCTTCCAACAAGACAATGATCCAAAACATAAAGCAAAATCTACAATGGAATGGTTCAAAAATAAACATATCCAGGTGTTAGAATGGCCAAGTCAAAGTCCAGACCTGAATCCAATCGAGAATCTGTGGAAACAACTGAAAACTGCTGTTCACAAATGCTCTCCATCCAACCTCACTGAGCTCGAGCTGTTTTGCAAGGAGGAATGGGAAAAAATGTCAGTCTCTCGATGTGCAAAACTGATAGAGACATACCCCAAGTGACTTACAGCTGTAATCGCAGCAAAAGGTGGCGCTACAAAGTATTAACTTAAGGGGGCTGAATAATTTTGCACGCCCAATTTTTCAGTTTTTGATTTGTTAAAAAAGTTTGAAATATCCAATAAATGTCGTTCCACTTCATGATTGTGTCCCACTTGTTGATTCTTCACAAAAAAATACAGTTTTATATCTTTATGTTTGAAGCCTGAAATGTGGCAAAAGGTCGCAAAGTTCAAGGGGGCCGAATACTTTCGCAAGGCACTGTATATATATATAGAGAGAGAGATATATATATATATATGTATAGAGAGAGAGAGACAGAGAGAAACAGAGAGAGAGAGTGAGACAGAGAGAGACAGAGAGAGACAGAGTGAGAGACAGAGAGAGACAGAGTGAGAGACAGAGAGAGAGAGAGAGAGAGAGAGAGAGAGATAAGTATAGAGAGAGAGACAGAGAGAGAGACAGAGAGAGACAGAATGAGAGACAGAGAGACACAGAGAGAGAGAGAGAGAGAGAGAGAGAGAGACAGAGACAGAGACAGAGAGACAGAGTGAGAGACAGAGAGAGAGAGCGAGAGAGAGAGAGCGAGACAGAGAGGCAGTGAGAGACAGAGAGAGAGAGAGAGAGAGAGACAGAGTGAGAGACAGAGAGAGACAGAGAGAGAGACAGAGAGAGACAGAGAGAGACAGAGATAGTGATATATATGTATAGACAGAGAGAGACAGATAGAGACAGAGAGAGAGAGAGTGAGAGACAGAGAGAGAGAGAGATATATGTATAGAGCGAGAGAGAGAAATAAAGACAGAAAGGCATTGCTGTGTAATGTGATCACAAACAGTCCCTTTTATAACACCTCACCACTTAGATTTCATCAAACTCTTTCTTATCTGATTTGGGCTTTATTACTCGGTCTGAGCGGACTGTTTTCTCCACTACAGTTGGCCTAGGATATATTAATACCTGTCATAGACACAGAAGTGCAGAAAACTGAGCTAGATAGAGGGGGAGAAACTCAGACAACAGGATTGGGGAGTCGGGGGGCTGGGGGCGCAGATGAATGGCGAGGGCAGAGCGCGCAGTGCGACGGAGCTTCTCTGAGGCTGATTTGTGACCCAGTCTAGAAGACAGACACATCTCAATGCAGAGCCCCTAATGAAGAAGAGCAGGCAGCTAGGAATCTCATTACTGGCCTCTGTGCTCTGTTCTTCTGGAACGAACACACCCATGTGTGGGTACACAACTAAGGATGCAATCCAAACAAAATGACACCCATTACACACACTCACGCCTACTGTGATATGCATGCACTTGACCACAAACACACGCAAAAATAACAAACACATCTGTCACTCAAGTTCATATACTAAACACATAAAAAAAACACATCTGTCACTCAAAAAAAAGTCACAACTCAATCTAAAACACAAACAAGCACAACTGCACCAACGCCAAAACAAAAAACAGACTATCAAATACCTATCCCCACTCTTCTGCTCTTACAATAGGTATACTGTACATACAGCAGCTATCAACGGAGGCCCAAACACAGCGAGCTCAGAACAGTTCCTTCCTAGCGACACTGTCACAATGATGATGACACTGTAATGATGACATGGCTCTGGTGTGAGTGTTGTGTCTCAGGGTGGACTGACTGACAGACTGCTGTACGGTGAAAGCTTTGATTTACGAACCTTCTGATTAATATCCTGTGTTTTAGAGCCGCCGGCTCAGCCCAGCGGTACACCAGCAGCGAGCCAACAGCCAAGTGAACAGGGCTGCTAGCATATGTGCTGGATTATTCCACGATATCCATCCCCGAACACGAGACAAAAGGCAATGTTATAACCTATCCACTGCTGTTTCAACAAGCCGGCTGTTTCCGGCTGTGTACCTGAGGCTTGCCTTGCCTCCACTCAAGATATAGGTCCCTAATCCCCTGGATAAGTCCCAGCACACGTATTCCACTGCTTCTCCATTCACTCTGCTGTGATATCATTAGTCTGCCACACATACGGTACAGAGGACCTCGTTTAATTAGGATGAGAGGGGAGCTGTGGTTGTTTTTATGGTCCGGCAGCGAAATCCTTCATCTTCCTCCAACAAGAGCAGGGAGGGGTTTGAACTACAAGTCCCATATCAAAGGCTCCCTGACATTAAAATGCATCAACTCCCTCCAGAGTGGGTCTCTCCCCAATACGCTAAACAGTACATGTGTATTGGCATTTAAGTCATTCTGTGGTAGTGGCTTGAAAAATGTGTGGCTGGTTTTAATTAAATAAACCTAATTAATTTTGGCAAAAGAAGGCTGTGTGTGTGACTATTTGTGTATGACCGTGTGTGTGTGTGTGTGTGTGAGAGACTGTGTGTGTGTGTGTGTGACTGCGACTGTGTGTGTGTAAGAGTGTGTGTGTGTGTGTGTGACTGTGACTGTGTGTGACTGTGTGTGTGTGTGTGTGTGTGTGTGTGTGTGTGTGTGTGTGTGTGTGTGTGTGTGTGTGTGTGTGTGTGTGTGTGTGTGTGTGTGTGACTGTGACTGTGTGTGTGTGTGTGTGGTGTGTGTGTGTGTGTGTGTGTGTGTGTGTGTGTGTGTGTGTGTGTGTGTGTGTGTGTGTGTGTGTGTGTGTGCGTGTGTGCGTGTGTGTGTGTGCGTGTGTGCGTGTGTGTGTGTGCGTGTGTGCGTGTGTGTGTGTGCATGCGTGCGTGCGTGTGCTGACTAGCAGATGGGAATATTGTTCCACAGTAAGATGGAGTGATGGGGTACAGGGAGTCAGGACAGAGCAGAACCACAGAAATATGGGAGTTTCAGCTCGACATGAATACTGCTATTCCTCATCGGTAACTGGCTAGCGAGTAAAATGTGTCACATTTAGAAAGACACTGTAACAGATAGTGCTTTGTTTCTATTTGACAGCAGAGGTAGAGTTAAATTGATCTAGAAAATGGAGGAAAAGGGGATTGGTTTTGGTGAGAGTGTAGAGATTGAGTCTTCTATGTGCATTAGGCCAGGACCAACTCCCGGAGGCTGGCAGTAGCATTAGGCCAGGACCAAATCCCGGAGGCTGGCAGTAGCATTAAGGACCAAATCCCGGAGGCTGGCAGTAGCATTAGGCCAGGACCAAATCCCGGAACCTGGCAGTAGCATTAGGCCAGGACCAAATCCCGGAACTTGGCAGTAGCATTAGGCCAGGACCAAATCCCGGAACCTGACTGTAGCATTAGGCCAGGACCAAACACAGGAACCTGACTGTAGCATTAGGCCAGGACCAAACACAGGAACCTGACTGTAGCATTAGGCCAGGACAAAACACAGGAACCTGACTGTAGCATTAGGCCAAGACCAAACACAGGAACCTGACTGTAGCATTAGGCCAGGACCAAACACAGCAACCTGGCAGTAGAATTAGGCCAGGACCAAACACAGGAACCTGACTGTAGCATTAGGCCAGGACCAAACACAGCAACCTGGCAGTAGAATTAGGCCAGGACCAAACACAGGAACCTGACTGTAGCATTAGGCCAGGACCAAACACAGCAACCTGGCAGTAGAATTAGGCCAGGACCAAACACAGGAACCTGACTGTAGCATTAGGCCAGGACCAAATACAGCAACCTGGCAGTAGCATTAGGCCAGGACCAAACACAGCAACCTGGCAGTAGCATTAGGCCAGGACCAAACACAGCAACCTGGCAGTAGCATTAGGCCAGGACCAAACACAGCAACCTGGCAGTAGCATTAGGCCAGGACCAAACACAGCAACCTGGCAGTAGAATTAGGCTAGTTTTTGCTCTGTCATTATGGGGTATTGGGTGTAGATTGATGAGGCAAAAAATAATAATCATCCGTTTTTAGAATAAGGCTGTAACGTAACTAAATGTGGAAAAAGTCAAGATGTCTGAATACTTTCCGTATGCACCGTTATTGATTAAAACACACTGCTTAGCAAATACGGTCTACAGTAGCCTCAACAGCACCTCTGTAGGGTAGCACCATGGTGTAGCTGGAGGACAGCTAGTTTCTGTCTTCCTCTGGGTACATTGACTTTAATACAACACCTAGGAGGCTCATGGTTCTCACCCTCTTCCATAGACTAACACAGTAAGTATGACAACTTCCGGAGGACATCCTTCAACCTATCAGAGCTCATGCATGAACTGACATGTTGTATACCTAATCAAGGGATCAGAGAGAATGAATCTGTTTCGACTAAGGATTACATCCTAGATCAGCTAGATGTAGCCAAGGAGTCACTGTCTGTCACCTTCATTACTAAAACAATTCTGTCGACCTGTGCAACCTACGTTATAAACGTTCATTCTGTAGGCTAGGTTGTAGTAACATCATGATGGATATAGGGAACATTTGATTATCATGTAGTAGCCTAAGCCCATCGACGTTGCATTGAACTGGGTGAATGGAATATTATTAAGGACTACCTAATCTGAAACGGCACCGACCGCCCCTGGCAGACAGTATAAACTATACCTTACTCACAGTAACCCGTTATTCCAGCTATTATCCCCATAAAGGACATCCAACAGAGGAAGAGAGAACACCATTAACGGTTCACAGTGAAAGCAGCCTCACACATTCCCTTCCAAAGCTGCTCTTCTGAATCTCTAATCCAACCCTGTCTCCTCTCCACTCCTCTCCTTTCCTCTTGCCTCCCCTTCTCCCCTTCTCCCCTCCTCTCCCTGGTCCTTATACCTGACCCCCAAACCCCTTCCCACCTCCCTCTGGAGGTTGCCTGCTAAAAGCTGTAAATGGGAGCAGAGTGGTCTGTACTGTGCAGAAACAATGCCAGGCTAGATGGCTAGAATGAGTAAAAAAGGCTGCTGAGATCCTCAGTTACATGCATTCCCTTCATGTTTCCTCCTCAGAAAACCTCTTCAGGAATAGCAGGAGTGTTGTCGCTTCAGCGGACCGATGGCAAGGGCCTAATGGTGTTATACGAAAACACGGGGCTCTTTTGTTCTACCGAATATATACATTGATGGAGGGAGGAGAGGGTTTTTATAGTCGCAAGAAACTGAGAAAGTGAAATGTACTGTCCTGTTGTCCTACGTGTGAGAGCAGTCTCTAAAAACAGGCGTGCTGGCAGAAATTCTCTCCTCTGAGATAGTCTAACTTTTGAAGGCCATCTCAATTACAGTGTGTTAGCTGTACAAATATCATGATGAAACCCTATTCCTCAGACGTATTCCATGCTCAGAAAGCCTCATGCCATATGAAGGGCAAGCGAGGTTAACTGCTACTACTTGGTACTTGAAGTTTTTCATTAAAGCGCATCACACCTCTCTCCCGTTCACCCGCTGACCCTCCCAAGGCCCAGAGGAACAGAGGAGAGATGAGCGTTGGATGTCGGATAACGAGAGCTAACTTACAGAGATTCTTCTTTTCATCATCTACTGTTTTCAGGTGTCATTTACAGTTGCCGTGTCAGTGAGATCACCGCGGTAACTCATGCCGCTGACTGACAGGCCGTTGCAGACTGCCTTGGTGCCTTGGTGATAGATGATCTGCAGTTAGATAGCACAAAGGGGATGAGAGATCTGGAAAAGGGGGAGCATGGAGGAGAGAAAACGAGGGAAGGAAGTGGGGAGACTTGTATCCTCCAATCAGAGAACGAAGTAGAAGGGTGGGCATTCATAAAACCAAAGAGGCCTAACAATCACTTCTACAGATAGCATGAGTGAATAGGGCCCAGCTCTCCAACCTATTGGTAACTGTGTTGGGGTGAACAAGAGGTGCTCTGGCCATGAAAATCCACCACTACACTACCTCTCCTGGAATATTTTCTACAGGATGACCAATAGAAAGAAGAAGAATGTTTGGCGTGGATCGTTGTCGAACTTCTCACTCCTGACTTCTGCGGTCGGTGCAGACTGGATTGATCAATGGAGGAATCATTAGCCTGGCCTCTATATCTAGGATCCTGGAGGGGAGAGGCTCACTGTGAAGGAACGATGCCCAGAGGAGTGATAGGGCTCTGGGCCAGCAAGACAGCCAACATAGGGCTTGGAGGTAGCATCCTCCCCAGCCAGGTGCCCTGGGGAAGAGGGGTTTTCATACCTCCAGTAATGCCTGTCTGTGTGGGCCAGCTGAGCTCCTAACAAACTCACTGTCTGGAGAGAGAGAAGTGATCCCACCCAGGCGCTACCATTGAGGCAAACCAATCTCTCTGTGGGAGCATCAGTGAGGGCGCTTTTCGTAAAGAGTAGGGCACGAAATCATTACAATCCAGAAAATGATTCAAATCAATATGATAGTAGTAGCAGTAGGCTGATTTTTATTCTGCATCTGTACGGAGGAGGTGGGGGCCCAGCACTGCTTAGCACAATCAGGTTCCCCCTCTAAAGAAAAGGGCTGGCTGGATGGTAGGGAGCAGCTTATTCTACCGATCACAGCGGCTCAGGAAGATCAGGACAGAATAGTGTCATTATGGTGACAGGATGCATTAGGGTGATTCTGAAAGACCAAGATTGAGGTTAAAGAGGAAATCTGTGAAATAAATGAAAGTCATTATTTCTCCTCTGGCTGTGCATTGTGGGAAGGCACATTCCACAGAACAAGAGCCCAAGCTCTAGCCCTCCAGGCGATTGGACCTTTTCCTTTCAGAGGACTGAAAGCTGTGTCTGCGCTTGGGACAATTACCACAAGGGAAGTAGAGAGGACTGCACACTCACACACTCACACACACAGACTTGCACACACACGCACACACTAACATAGGCACGCACACACACATATGGACCTACACACACACACACACACACACACACACACACACACACACACACACACACACACTCTCTCTCACACTCTCTCACAGGAAGACAGGGAAGTGAGAAAACATAAATAGTTTGATGATCAAATTATTTATTGATGTTCACGCTATAAATAGAGTTTAGAAAATGCTGTCTTCTAAAGTATTTTCATTTTGACATCCTGAATGGTTACAGAGCTGTATACAGACCTGTTATGGGAGATTCTAAAAAGCCTGTTCGGGGAGATTCTAATGGGCCTGTTAGGGGAGATTCTAATGGACTTGTTAGGGGAGATTCTAATGGACCTGCTACAGGAGATTCGAATGGACTTGTTGTAGGAGATTCTAATGGGCCTGTTAGGGGAGATTCTAATGGGCCTGTTAGGGGAAATTCGAATGGGCCTGTTACGGGAGATTCTAATGGGCCTGTTAGGGGAGATTCTAATGGACTTGTTAGGGGAGATTCTAATGGGCCTGTTAGGGGATATTCTAATGGGCCTGTTACGGGAGATTCTAATGGGCCTGTTAGGGGAGATTCTAATGGACTTGTTAGGGGAGATTCTAATGGGCCTGTTACGGGTGATTCTAATGTACCTGTTAGGGGAGATTCTAATGGGTCTGTTGGAGAATATTCTAATAGCCTGTTAGGGGAGATTCTAATGGACTTTTTAGGGGAGATTCTAATGGACTTGTTAGGGGAGATTCTAATGGACTTGTTAGGGGAGATCCTAATGGACTTGTTAGGGGAGATTCTAATGGGCCTGTTAGGGGAGATTCTAATGGGTATGTTGGGGAATATTCTAATGGACTTGTTAGGGGAGATTCTAATAGACTTGTTAGGGGAGATTCTAATGGATTGTTAGGGGAGATTCTAATGGACTTGTTAGGGGAGATTCTAATGTACCTGTTAGGGGATATTCTGATGGACTTGTTAGGGGAGATTCTAATGGACTTGTTAGGGGAGATTCTAATGGACTTGTTAGGGGAGATTCTAATGTACCTGTTAGGAGAGATTCTAATGGACTTGTTAGGGGAGATTCTAATGGACCAAAACATTAAACCAGGGGAGCTTCTTTGGCCAGTCCTTGCATCAAATTTGACTATACTATAAAACACACGTATTAAAGTGTTTTTTTTTTTTGTTGCCTGCCACAATTACATGGTTTCCCTGCAGCTTATTAATTTATTGGCCATTTTGTTAAGCCTCTCTCAACAAAAGAGCCAGATGGGTGGATTGTTTGCGGTTGAATTCTTTAATGAATGAGAGGTGGGATGCTGCAGTGGTCAGCGTTCCATCTGCTGCTTGGCAGAGGATCACAGTGTCAGAACAGCAGCCTGTGTAGCTTGAATCACTAACGTGGCTGGCAAGACACATCGATCCTGGACATGGAGGGATAATAGGAGAACAAACAACATCCGCCTACTGTTTTTCACTTCAATGTATATGCTGTTATATCTCAGCATTGATGATTGTTCGTATGATTATGTCATCATAATCGGGCTCTGCAGCTTTGCCGGGAACTTACAATGTCTTTGTGGTATAATGGGTAAGATCTGCACGGTAGGAGCCGTGACACGCACGGCGTGAGCAGGAAACCACAGCGCTCAATAAAGTTGCAGCCTACCGCGACCTGCTGTCTCACAGACATTCATAACTAAAGGAGCTTTTGTCCATCGTTTCTGGGAAAACCTGTCCGGTGCCCAGTTGCACGTTGAGGGGTTGCCAGACGCACCATTCCGAGGGCCAAGTTCCTCTGAGGAGTCATCGGGCCCCAGCAGAAGTGTTTCACCCAGCTGTCAGCTGCAGAATGCCATCATATCACTGCTTTATTACAAATGTCAGCCTCACCACTGGAAACGCCCCCCATTGATTAGAGTCCGGATAATTGGACTGTGGCAATCCAGGCTGAATGCTGGCGTTTAGCTGGAGGGCTTTAGGCTGGAGGCAATGTGGGCTGATCGAAGAACAGCCAGGGAGGGGGGAGGATGGGGGATGCAGGAATGGGGGAAATGGTATTTTGCATTACATTGCTTAGTAAGCCGAAACTCTACTGTAGATTCCTTTGAGGGTGTCACATAACAATACAATTACTAAATAAAATGTGTGTGAATCCCGATGTTGCCTCACCTCATCAGATCGCATTATCCTGTTGGGTATACCCCAGATCCCTCATCAATTATACAAATGGGCTGTTTAGAGCAGACGTCTGTTGTCTTAACCTGGAAGTCAATCAATGACATGTTCCAGATCAAATTTTGATCCTGTGACTTATTTCGTCCCAGCCACAAAAACAAACAAAAACACAATCATAACCCACTCGAAATCTGCATCTTTTATAACTCAGAGAGGCATCATTTAGCAGTAAAATATTCATGGTTTTAAATATGCCTGCTATGGTACAAATCTCAGTTTGTTTTCTAAGAATGTGGTAAGGAACCCCACAGAGAGGCTAGAGAGCGAGACTGCAGAGATCTGTAGAGAACAATGCTGCTTCCTGTCCTATTGTTATCCAATCACAATCCCCTCCATCCTGGCTGTTCGCTACTATAGCAACAAACTCAAACCTAAAGATATTCATCTCACTTTCTTTAATTTATATGTCTGTCTCACCTCATTTTCACTTTTGCATCGCAGTCATTTTGATATTCGTGGTACTTTCAAGAAACAGCGCTACAGAGCAGCATGTCCTTAAAGTACATCATTTTAACTGTCAGTCAGACATTGACACCCTTCTTTCCCTCAAAAGTCACTCCCAAGAAGACCGTGCAAAGTTGCCTTGCCAAGACACAGGTCCGTGTCAACTTGGTGTGTCACTGTGGAAACACGGAGTAGGAATGACTACATATCACTACATCTGAGAGGGAAGACGACAAGACAAGAACTCACAGTCACACTCTGCGAGCCCCCCCCCCCCCCCCCCCCCCACCCACCCCACCCACTCCACATGTGCTGTTATCCAATTACAGTCCCACTTACTGCTTTAATCAATATGATCCGCGAATGCAGCACGTGTACCTGTTCACTAATTAATCTGGTTACGGCAAGATGATGAGATAGAGTGTTGTGTCTAAACGTAAGTGACGGCAGCATAACATTCGCATTTAACAACGTTTTGCCTGCAAAGCGATGAGAACAGGTTGTGAGAACAGTTACTGTAGCACATATCCTGCTCTCCATAGAATTTGAGCACCAGATGCACAATATCCCAGAGAACCCCTCCAGGCTGAAGTGGAACTACATGCAGACGGGTGAGCAAGAATCCATCTCCACGAGCATCTGGCTCGGGCTTCAGCAGCACAGATTTTGATGGGAGTAGTCACATTTGTGATGGTTTAGCGAGGACTGATGTTGATACTGAGAACGTCGCCTTGATCTCCTCTCGCCCGCCAATCCCTGTGAACGATCCTGGCAAATCATCCCTGCAATCTAGATGTGAATAGATAGTTGGACTAAAGACGACCCATTCCTCCCTCATTCCTCGTTGCATGTGTGTCCTTAATGTGGACAGTGATGTGTGATGTCTGGTCTTAATGTGGACAGTGATGTGTAGTGTCTGGTCTTAATGTGGACAGTGATGTGTAGTGTCTGGTCTTAATGTGGACAGTGATGTGTGGTGTCTGGTCTTAATGTGGACAGTGATGTGTGGTGTCTGGTCTTAATGTGGACACTGATGTGTAGTGTCTGGTTTTAATCTGGACACTGATGTGTAGTGTCTGGTCTTAATGTGGACAGTGATGTGTGGTGCCTGGTCTTAATGTGGACAGTGATGTGTGGTGTCTGGTCTTAATGTGGACACTGATGTGTAGTGTCTGGTTTTAATCTGGACACTGATGTGTAGTGTCTGGTCTTAATGTGGACAGTGATGTGTGGTGCCTGGTCTTAATGTGGACAATGATGTGTAGTGTCTGGTCTTAATGTGGACAGTGATGTGTAGTGTCTGGTCTTAATGTGGACAGTGATGTGTAGTGTCTGGTCTTAATGTGGACAGTGATGTGTAGTGTCTGGTCTTAATGTGGACAGTGATGTGTGGTGTCTGGTCTTAATGTGGACAGTGATGTGTAGAGCCTGGTCTTAATGTGGACAGTGATGTGTAGTGTCTGGTCTTAATGTGGACAGTGATGTGTGGTGCCTGGTCTTAATGTGGACAGCGATGTGTGGCCTTCATGTTCTATGTGTTTTCTACAGTGGAACGCATTTCTTGCCAGCTCTAACCCCATACATCAATGATTTCGCGCTTGCTGCTGGTGATTCTCTGATCCACCTCTACGCAGACGACACCATTCTATATACTTCTGGCCCCTCCTTGGACACTGTGCTAACAAACCTTCAAACGAGCTTCAATCCCATACAACACTCCTTCTGTGGCCTCCAACTGCTCTTAAATGCAAGTAAAACTAAATGCATGCTCTTCAACCGATCACTGCCCGCACCTTCCCGCCCGTCTAGCATCACTACTCTGGACGGTTCTGACTTATCTGTGGACAACTACAAATACCTAGGTGTCTGATTAGACTGTAAACTCTCCTTCCAGACTCACATTAAGCATCTCCAATCCAAAATTAAATGTAGAATCGGCTTCCTATTTCGCAACAAAGCATCCTTCACTCATGCTGCCAAACATACTGTTGTAAAACTGACTATCCTACCGATCCTTGACTTCGGAGATGTCATTTACAAAATAACCTCCAATACCCTACTCAACAACTTGGATGCAGTTTATCATAGTTCCATCTGTTTTGTCACCAAAGCCCCATTTACTACCCACCACCACGACCTCTATACTCTCATTGGATGGTCCTTGCTTCATATTCGTAGCCAAACCCACTGGCTCCAGGTCATCTTTTAGTCTTTGCTAGGTAAAGCCCCGCCTTATCTCAGCTCACTGGTCACCATAGAGGCACCTAACCGTAGCACACGCTCCGGCAGGTATATTTCACTGGTCACCCCCAAAGCCAATTCCCCATTTGGCCGCCTTTCCTTCCAGTTCTCTGCTGCCAGTGACTGGAACGAATTGCAAAAATTGCTGAAGCTGAAACTTACATCTCCCTCACTAACTTTAAACATCAACTGTCAGAGCAGCTTACAGACCATTGCACCTGTACACAGCCCATCTGTAAATAGCCCACCCAACTACCTCATCCCCATATTGTTACTATTATTTTTTTGCTCCTTTGCACCCCAGTATCTCTACTTGCACATTCCTCTTCTGCACATCTATCACTCCAGTGTTTAATTGCTAAATTCTAATTATTTCGTCACTATGGCCTATTTATTGCCTTACCTCCCTAATCTTACTTAATTTGCACACACTGTATATAGACTTTCCTTTTGTGTTATTGACTTTGCCTTTGTATACTCCATGTGTAACTCTGTGTTGTTGTTTGTGTCTCACTGCTTTGCTTTGTCTTGGCCAAGTCGCAGTTGTAAATGAGAGCCTGTTCTGAACTAGCTTCCCTGGTTAAATAAAGGTGAAATAAAAAATTTTTAAAAACTACCTAGTAATCAATAACAATGTAATATTAAAAATAGCAAGGTACACGAAAAACACACAAGATATAAAACAAAGAAATGAGAAGAACACTATGCAGTAGATAAGAATACTTTATACCTGGTCAATTCCACAACCATATTTACAATGTTCAGTATACTGGATCGATAGAGGTAGATATGTAGTGGTAAGGTGACTAGGCTTCAGGATATATGATAAACAGAGTGGAAGCAGCGTATATGATTATTGTACGTGAGTGGGTGTGTGTAGAGTCAGTATAAATGTATGTGCATATTGTGTGTGTGTGTGTGTGTGTGTGTGTGTGTGTGTGTGTGTGTGTGTGTGTGTGTGTGTGTGTGTGTGTGTGTGTGTGTGTGTGTGTGCGTGTGTGTGTGTTGGAGTATCAGTGTGTGTAATGTGTGTGTTGGAGTATCAGTGTGTGTAATGTGTGTGTTGGAGTGTCAGTGTGTGTAATGTGTGTGTTGGAGTATCAGTGTGTGTAATGTGTGTGTTGGAGTATCAGTGTGTGTAATGTGTGTGTTGGAGTATCAGTGTGTGTAGGGCCCTGTCAGTGAGCATAGAGAGTGCAAAAAAAAGAACAAAATACAAAGGTCAACTCAGATAGTCCGTATAGCCATTTTGTTGACTATTTACTTAGCTATTTACTTAGCTATTTACTTAGCTATTTAGCAGTCTTATAGCATGGGAGATAGAAGCTGTTCAGGAGCCTGTTGGTGTCAGACTTAATGCACCGGTACCGCTTACGGTGCGGAAGCAGATAGAATAGAACAGTCCATGGCTTGGGTGGTTTAATGGTTTTCAGGGCCTTCCTTTCACACCGCCTGACATAGAGGTCCTGGATGGCAGGGAGCTCGGCCCCAGTGATGTACTGGGCTGTCCGTACCACCCACTGTAGGTCCATGCGATAGAGTGCAGTGCTTTTGCCATACCAAGCAGTGATGCAGTCAGTCAATATGCTCTCAATGGTACCGCTGTAGATCCTTTTGAGGATTTGAGGGCCCATGCCAAACTTTTGCGTGTGTGTGTGAACCATTTTAAGTTCTTAGTACATCAACTCCATCATCCCAGACACCCAAGATCCCCCCCCCCCCCGCGTGTCCTATAGTCCACGATCAGCTCCTTGATCTTACTGTCGTCAGGACGTTGTTGTTCTGGCCCCATACTGCCAAGTCACTGATCTCCTCCCTGTAGGCTGTCTCATCGTCGCCAGTGATCAGGCCTACCTCCGTCATGTAGTCAGCAAACTAGATGACGGTATTGGAATCGTATGTGGCCATGCAGTCATGGGTGAACAGGGCGTACAGGAGGGGACTAAGCACACACCCCTGTGGGGCCACCGTGTTGAGGGTCAGTGTGGCAGAGGTGATGTCTACCTTCACCATCTGGGGTCGGCCCGTCAGGTTGTCCAGGATCCAGTTGCAGAGGGAAGTGTGACAAGCTTGGAGGGGACCAATGGGGTTGAACACTGAGCAGTAGTCAATGAACAGAAATATCACATACACTACATGACCAAAGGTATGCGGACACCTGCTCGTTAAACATCTCATTCCAAAATCTTAAGCATTAACATGGAGTTGGTCCCTCTTGCTACTAGAACAGCCTCCACTCTTCAGGAACGCTTTCCACTAGATGTTGGAAGTGGTTGGAACTTGCTTCCATTCAGCCACAAGAGCATTTGTGAGGTCGGGCACTGATGTTTGGCGATTAGGCCTGGCTCGCTGTCAGCGTTCAAATTCATCCCAAAGGTGTCCGATGGGGTTGAGCTCAGGGCTCTTTGTAGGCCAGTCAAGTTCTTCCACACCGATCTCAACAAACCATTTCTGTATGGACCTCGCTTTGTGTTAACTGCCTTGTTCAGGTGCAGGACAACATATTTTTACCTTGTCAGCTCTGGGATTTGATCTTACAGAAGTCCAACACTAACCACTAGGCTACCTGCCGCCCCAGTTGATTCCCTAAGTTCAATAAATTTTTGAATATGGTTGAATTCCATTTTAAAGTCTGGTTTCCATGATTCCGTCCGTGTTCTCCGCATCACAGATTTTATAGGGCCCTACAACTCAACTCTGCCAGTATGTGTGTGGTGTGTGGTGTGTTTGTGCTGTGTGTGTAGTGTGTGTGTAGTGCGTGTGGTGTGTGTGTGTGTGTGTGTGTGTGTGTGTGTGTGTGTGTGTGTGTGTGTGTGTGTGTGTGTGTGTGTGTGTGTGTGTGTGTGTGTGTGTGTGTATGCATGCTTGTTCATTTGTGTGAGATGAAAAGATGCTCAGTGATGACATCTTGGCCCCTCTCGTTGACTTTGTTCCGTCTTTGCAGTTTGAGATGACAGCAAAGCAACAGGGCTCCCTTTCTTCCATCTCATTCAGAATAATTGCTCAGCTCCACTGCCAAGCTTATAACAGGACATGTCAGACGCACAGAGAGCATTGTAGTGGAGACTCACTGTGTAAACCCAGCTTATAACAGGACATGTCAGACACACAGAGAGCATTGTAGTGGAGACTCACTGTGTAAACCAAGCTTATAACAGGACATGTCAGATGCACAGAGAGCATTGTAGTGGAGACTCACTGTGTAAACCCAGCTTATAACAGGACATGTCAGACACACAGAGAGCATTGTAGTGGAGACTCACTGTGTAAACCAAGCTTATAACAGGACATGTCAGACGCACAGAGAGCATTGTAGTGGAGACTCACTGTGTAAACCAAGCTTATAACAGGACATGTCAGACACACAGAGAGCATTGTAGTGGAGACTCACTGTGTAAACCAAGCTTATAACAGGACATGTCAGACGCACAGAGAGCATTGTAGTGGAGACTCACTGTGTAAACCAAGCTTATAACAGGACATGTCAGACACACAGAGAGCATTGTAGTGGAGACTCACTGTGTAAACCCAGCTTATAACAGGACATGTCAGACACACAGAGAGCATTGTAGTGGAGACTCACTGTGTAAACCAAGCTTATAACAGGACATGTCAGACACACAGAGAGCATTGTAGTGGAGACTCACTGGGTAAACCCAGGCAGATGGTAGAAGCTAAGTCCCAGGTTGGGAATAAACACTCCTTTGTAATGTTATGCCAGGGTTTAGCAACAAGTTCTGTCAGTGTGAAAAAGGCAAGTGCTGAGCATAGCGATTAGTCACTGCTAAGAGCCGTGTTAAGACCTTTTTGTGAATAGTATCAGATTCATCAAAGTAGTGTACATGCCTATGTTTACATGGAGGTATCCAGGTACTCTATGTATTGCATACAACACTGACATGAATCAAGGTGTGTTATTTTCCAATGCAAAGTTTATTATTTACAATTCTAAATGAAAAGCAGTCCTGTAATAAGTTATCTTCACATCAGTGCATCTGCACGAAGAGGTGCCTTCTAGTAATATATCAATCCACATCATAACACTTCACGCCACAACAAGAAATGTGGTTTATGAAGCCTTTTTTTAATTAGAAAAGCGAATTGTGTTTTGTTAATGTTGTACGAAGAGCAACAGAATAACAGATGT
Organism: Oncorhynchus mykiss; assembly: GCF_013265735.2. Classification (NCBI taxonomy): domain Eukaryota; kingdom Metazoa; phylum Chordata; class Actinopteri; order Salmoniformes; family Salmonidae; genus Oncorhynchus; species Oncorhynchus mykiss. The sequence continues at coordinate 11,145,317 of NC_048570.1, forward strand.
TTTGATACAATGGAAGACGTAGAAGATCCTTCCAGGAGTTTATGATAAGGAGCTGACCCCAGAACACATGTCATGTATTCAGTAATATCACTACTTCAAAGACGATAGAGCATCTTAGGTACAGATGCCCCAGAGAGGCTTGAACCAAAGCACCAGTAGTAACTACTAGGCTCCTAGATGGCAATACACTGCACATCTGGCACCCTCCACAAATAACTAGTGTCCATTAGGTAAACATGTTCCAACTAGACTTCATGCTTGAGTTCATATTTCTCAGGCTAGGGATCTAAAAGAGTTGAGTTATTACCGACGACAATATGACCTGATGCTAGGAGCTTGTTATGTCAGTGGTTTTATGTCAGAAAGGAAGGGATCTATTTTAAACTCTGGGAAATATGTCTCTTTTAGTTGGTTGAGGTCAGTTCAGTTGAACACATGTTTTTCTGTATGTAATATTATTTGTTTAGTAAAAAGATGGGGCTGGCTAGTAGAGGTTGTGACTAACGGCGAGTAAACTCTAGGCTATGGTGTAGGAATAAAGAGAGTCATAATTTATACAAGCTATAAGCTCCCAGTAATGTATTGGGTAAATAAACTATTGGGTAATGAACTAATGGAGAAATGATCGGTCAATGAAATCATGATATCATTCTAGAGAGGAGTTAATTTATATTTTGTGCCACATATCGCTGCATGTTTTAGCAGGTATCTCCACACCTCTGCATGTTTTAGCAGGTATCTCCACACCTCTGCATGTTTTAGCAGGTATCTCCACACCTCTACATGTTTTAGCAGATATCTCCACACCTCTGCATGTTTTAGCAGGTATCTCCACACCTCTGCATGTTTTAGCAGATATCTCCACACCTCTGCATGTTTTAGCAGGTATCTCCACACCTCTGCATGTTTTAGCAGATATCTCCACACCTCTACATGTTTTAGCAGGTATCTCCACACCTCTGCATGTTTTAGCAGATATCTCCACACCTCTACATGTTTTAGCAGGTATCTCCACACCTCTACATGTTTTAGCAGATATCTCCACACCTCTGCATGTTTTAGCAGATATCGCCGAATACAAATGCCATTGATGATATCAGCTTAACTAATTGTTAGTAGCGTTTTGGGTAATAATACTATTAAAACATATTTTGAGAAATATTGGAAGGTTATAAACCAAAATGGTGACCCTTATAATTAAAGCTGATAGTATTCAGAATACTACAGTGCATATCAACGGTGATTGACATATAACCGGTAAAGTACAGTGGAATTCAATAGACTCCTTTTTCAGGTGCTTAAATCTTCAACTAAAATTACAAAAGATTTGTAATTCTGGGGGACACATATAAAACCTGTTGTAAACCGGGTGGTTCGAGCCCTCAATGCTGATTGGCTGACAGACGTGGTATGGTCCCAAAAAATATTTGTACTGCTCTAATAGCATTGGTAATCAGTTTATAATAGCAATAAGGGGGTGTGTGGTATATTTCCAATATACCACGGCTAAGGGCTGTGTCCAGGCACTCAGCGTTGCGTCGTGCATAACAACAATCAGTAGCTGTGGTATATTGGCCATATACCACACCCCCTCGGGCCTTATTGGTTAAATATTCAGTTCAGTGTGTCATTGATCAAGGTTGGGGCTGAAAATAGAGGGCATTTAAGATGGATTAATGTTGGTTCCTTCCAGTACTGTGCAAGGCTGAAGCATACCCAAAGCCAACGGCTCCGCAACTCCACAGAAAGAAAAACCATGCTGAGAAGGCGAGGGAAAATAATGGAATTTGATGTGCAAGTGGAGGGGTGAGAGTGAGGGTGAGGGCAGATTAAGGCCTTACCTTCCTGGACTGCCTGGAAAGGGTTGTTCCCATCCACAAACTCCACGGAGATGGTGATCTTCTCCGTCTCCAGGATCTCGTTGTTGAGGTTGAGGTCCGCCACGGCCATGCGGAACACCTCGTCGTCCTTCCTGGCAGACTCATCAAAGATGGCCCCTATGGAGAGAGAGGGGGAGAAGGAGAGAGAGAAGGAGAGAGACCGGGGGGGTACAAAGAGAGAAGGAGAGAGAAAGAAGGAAAGCGGGAGGAAGAACAATGATGAGGGATCAACGTGACTAAGGAAAGAATCAAGCAAGTCTCTTAGGTCTCATACTGTATATGTAACTACAATCAATAGAAATCAATAGAACCAATATAAATCAAAAGAACCAATAGAACCAATAGAAATCAAAAGAACCAATTGAACCAATAGAAATCAATAGAACCAATAGAAATCCAAAGAACCAATAGAACCAATAGAAATCCAAAGAACCAATAGAACCAATAGAAATCAATGGAAGCAAAATACACTACCATTCAAAAGTTTGGAGTCACTTAGAAATGTCCTTGTTTTGTTGTAAATGACTATTGTATCTGGAAATATCTGAATATCTACATAGACGTACAGAGGCCCATTATCAGTAACCATCACTCCTGTGTTCCAATGGCACGTTGTGTTAGCTAATCAAAGTTTATCATTTTAAAAGGCTAATTGATCATTAGAAAATCCTTTTGCAATTATGTTAACACAGCTGAAAACTGTTGTTCTGATTAAAGAAGCAATAAAATTGGCCATCTTTAGACTAGTTAGACTTTAGACTAGTATCTGGAGCATCAGCATTTGTGGGTTCGATTACAGTATCAAAATAGCCAGAAACAAATAAGTTTATTCTGAAACTTCTGAAAGTCTATTCTTGTTCTGAGAAATGAAGGCTATTCCATGCGAGAAATTGCCAAGAAACTGAAGATCTCATACAACGCTGTCTACTACTCCCTTCACAGAACAGCGCAAACTGGCTCTAACCAGAATAGAAAGAGGAGTGGGAGGCCCCGGTGCACAACTGAGCAAGAGGACAAGTACATTAGAGTGTCTAGTTTGAGAAACAGACACCACACAAGTCCTAAACTAGCAGCTTCATTAAATAGTACCCGCAAAACACCAGTCACAACGTCAACAGTGAAGACAGTGATTCCGGGATGCTGGCCTTCTGGGCAGAGTTCCTCTGTCCTGTGTTCTTTTGCTCATCTTAATATTTTATTTTTATTGGCCAGTCTGGGATATGGCTTTTTCTTTGCAACTCTGCCTAGAAGACCAGTATCCCGGAGTCGCCTCTTCACTGTTGACGTTGAGAGGAAACGGAAAGTATGCCAGAGTCAATGGATGGATACAATACAGGAAACAAACCACCTACATGGTGCAGGAATCCAAATAAATCCATCACATTACCACCCGCAGCTTTTCTATATATATATATATATACTGTATATCTTCTTCTGGCCATGCATTTCCTCTCTGGTTGTTGCCTGCAGCAAGTAACTGTTTAAACTGCTCACTGAAGCAATGCGAAATGCAGTTTGCTGACCAGCAAATAGTCCTCATTTAGAAATATATGGTGTGTATGATACGGATTGGTGATTCATACAGTAAACTGACCAATTTGGAGCTATGCTCACATTTTGGGGCCGAGTGCAGGTCAGTGTGATATTTGTTCACACTCTTCACTGACCTATCAGATCATCAAGTAAATGGTGCTAGAAGGACCGTGGGAAACTACATTGACCATTGAAACAATACAGGTAAAATCCATGATGAACTATAAAACACATTGAGGGACAAAGTCAGTCCTTGTATTTGTATTTATTACGGACCCCTATTAGTTCCTGACAAGGCAGCAGCTACTCTTCCTGGGGTTTATTATGGAGCCCCATTAGTTCCTGACAAGGCAGCAGCTACTCTTCCTGGGGTTTATTATGGATCCCCATTAGTTCCTGCCAAGGCAGCAGCTACTCTTCCTGGGGTTTATTATGAATCCCCATTAGTTCCTGCCGAGGCAGCAGCTACTCTTCCTGGGGTTTATTATGGATCCCCATTAGTTCCTGCCGAGGCAGCAGCTACTCTTCCTGGGGTTTATTATGGATCCCCATTAGTTCCTGCCGAGGCAGCAGCTACTCTTCCTGGGGTTTATTATGGATCCCCATTAGTTCCTGACAAGGCAGCAGCTACTCTTCCTGGGGTTTATTACGGACCGCCATTAGTTCCTGACAAGGCAGCAGCTACTCTTCCTGGGGTTTATTACAGACCGCCATTAGTTCCTGACAAGGCAGCAGCTACTCTTCCTGGGGTTTATTACACAACAGTACACATCACACAACACATTATTACACAACTACTCTACCACTACATATCTACAATACAACACATTATTACACCAGTACATATCTACAATACAACACATTATTACACACTACTCTACCACAACATATCTACAATACAACACATTACACACTACTCTACCACTACATATCTACAATACAACACATTATAACACCACTACATATCTACAATACAACACATTATTACACATTATAACACCACTACATATCTACAATACAACACATTATTACACACTACTCTACCACTACATATCTACAATACAACACATTATTACAACACTACATATCTACAATACAACACATTATTACAACACTACATATCTACAATACAACACATTATTACAACACTACATATCTACAATACAACACATTATTACACATTACTCTACCACTACATATCTACAATACAACACATTATTACAACACTACATATCTACAATACAACACATTATTACACATTACTCTACCACTACATATCTACAATACAACACATTATTACAACACTACATATCTACAATACAACACATTATTACACACTACTCTACCACTACATATCTACAATACAACACACTACTCTACCACTACATATCTACAATACAACACACTACTCTACCACAACATATCTACAATACAACACATTATTACACACTACTCTACCACAACATATCTACAATACAACACATTATTACACATTACTCTACCACTACATATCTACAATACAACACATTATTACACACTACTCTACCACTACATATCTACAATACAACACACTACTCTACCACTACATATCTACAATACAACACACTACTCTACCACAACATATCTACAATACAACACATTATTACACCACTACATATATACAATACAACACATTATAACACCACTACATATCTACAATACAACACATTATTACACCACTACATATATACAATACAACACATTATAACACCACTACATATCTACAATACAACACATTATTACACCACTACATATCTACAATACAACACATTATTACACACTACTCTACCACTACATATCTACAATACAACACATTATTACACCACTACATATCTACAAAACAACACATTATTACACACTACTCTACCACAACATATCTACAATACTGTTAAGGTTTTCTTCCGGTGAATGGACAAAAATACAGCGTGGTTATTTCGATACATCTTTAATAAAAGATAAACACGAACAATACAAAACAATAAACGTAACGTGAAAAACCTAAACAGCCTATTCTGGTGCAAACAAACACAGAGACAGGAACAATCACCCACGAAACACTCAAAGAATATGGCTGCCTAAATATGGTGAGAACCACTCTAGGCAACCATAGACTTACCTAGACAACTCTACAATACCACAATCCCATGACCTACAAAAACCCCAAGACAAAACACACCACATAAATAACCCATGTCACACCCTGGCCTGACCAAAATAATACAGAAAACACAAAATACTAAGACCAGGGCTACACACTACTCTACCACAACATATCTACAATACAACACATTATTACACCACTTCATATCTACAATACAACACATTATTACACACTACATATCTACAATACAACACATTATTACACACTACTCTACCACAACATATCTACAATACAACACATTATTACACCACTTCATATCTACAATACAACACATTATTACACATTACTCTACCACTACATATCTACAATACAACACATTATTACACATTACTCTACCACTACATATCTACAATACAACACATTAATACACACTACTCTACCACAACATATCTACAATACAACACATTATTACACCACTTCATATCTACAATACAACACATTATTACACATTACTCTACCACTACATATCTACAATACAACACATTATTACACATTACTCTACCACTACATATCTACAATACAACACATTATTACACACTACTCTACCACTACATATCTACAATACAACACATTATTACACAACTACTCTACCACTACATATCTACAATACAACACATTATAACACACTACATATATACAATACAACACATTATTACACACTACTCTACCACAACATATCTACAATACAACACATTAATACACACTACTCTACCACAACATATCTACAATACAACACATTATTACACAACTACTCTACCACTACATATCTACAATACAACACATTATAACACACTACATATATACAATACAACACATTATTACACACTACTCTACCACAACATATCTACAATACAACACATTAATACACACTACTCTACCACAACATATCTACAATACAACACATTATTACACATTACTCTACCACTACATATATACAATACAACACATTATTACACACTACTCTACCACACCATACAGTATCTACAATACAACACATTAATACACACTACTCTACCACAACATATCTACAATACAACACATTATTACACATTACTCTACCACTACATATATACAATACAACACATTATTACACACTACATATCTACAATACAACACATTATTACACACTACATATCTACAATACAACACATTATTACACACTACTCTACCACTACATATCTACAATACAACACATTAATACACACTACTCTACCACTACATATCTACAATACAACACATTAATACACACTACTCTACCACTACATATCTACAATACAACACATTATTACACACTACTCTACCACACCATACAGTATCTACAATACAAAATCCATAACACAGCAATATAACAATAATGCAATGTACTTGTGTGTAGATGCCATGTGTTAACATGTGTGTGTGTGTGTGTGTGTGTGTGTGTGTGTGTGTGTGTGTGTGTGTGTGTGTGGAGTTTTATCTGTTTCATTTCAAATCTGATTTTACTGTTTGCATGAGTTACTTGATGTGGAGTAATGTTCAACGTAGTCATGGCTCTATGTTAGGGGTGGGCAGCTCCAGTCCTCTGGGTCCTGATTGGTGTCACACTTTTTCTCCATCCCCATCAAACACAGCTGATTAACCACATTACATTCTAAACTGAAGATCATGATTAGGTGATTATTGGAGTCAGGTGTGTTAGCTGGGGCTGGGGTAAAACTGTGACACCAATCAAGCCCCTGAGGATTGGAATTGCCCAACCCTGCTCTATATAGTACTGTGTGCTTCCCATAGTTTGATATGCACTTGGGGACTGTGAATAGTCCTCTGGTGGCATGTCTTGTGGGGTTTGCATGGGTGTCTGAGCTGTGTGCTAGTCGTTTAAACAGACAACTCGGTGCTTTAAACACGTAAATACCTCTCACAAACGCAAATAGTGACGCAGTCAATCTCTCTTCTACTTTGAGCCAGGAGAAATGTACATGTATTTTATTGATGTTACCTCTTGGTGTACATTTACAGGCCAGCCGTGCTGCTCTGTTCTGAGCCAGCTGTAATTTGCTGTAATGTCCCTCTTTGTGGCACTTCATGATATGACTGGGCATCAGTCCAAGTGAGACCAGAATAGGGTCTGTGTGACTTGTTTTGTTGATAGCAAAGTCAAGAAAGCAGAGCAGTGCTATGTTATTGACAGACCTCTTCCCATCTTAGCTACCGTTGTATCAATATTTTTATGACTAAGCAGTTTAGTCTCCTCAACTTGATCAATTTCCACATTATTCTATAAAATATTTAGTTGGGGTTTAGGGTTTAGTGAATGATTTGTCCCAAATACAATCTTTTAACTTTTTTAAATATTTAGGACCAGCTTATTTCTTGCCACCCATTCTGAAACTGACTGCAGATCTTTGTTAAGTGTTGCAGTGATTTCACTTGCTGTGGTAACTGATGTGTATAGTGTTGAGTCATTAGCATACATAGACACACAGGCCAGTGGCAGGTCATTAGTAAAGATTGAAAAAAGTAAGGGGTCTAGACAGCTGCCCTGGGGAATGCCTGACACTACCTGGATTATGTTGGAGAGGCTTCCATTAAAGACCGCCCTCTGTGTTCTTCAATCATCAGTTATTTGTGTAAGTGTTGTGCATGTTGAATGCCCTTCCCTATAAGCATGCTGAAAGTATGTTGTTCATCCGTTTACTGTGAAATAGCATTGCATCTGGTCAAATAATGTTTTTCTACAAAGGTTTACTAAGGGTTGGTAACAAGCTGATTGGTCGGCTGTTTCAGACAGTAAAGGGTGCTTTGCTATTCTTGAGTAGAGGAATGACTTTTACTTCTCTCCAGGCCTGAGGGCACACACTTTTCTGTAGGCCTAGATTGAAGAGAGTGGCAATATAGTTTGCTATCATCCTCAGTCATTTTCCATCCAAGTTGTCAGACCCAGATGGCTTGTCATTGTTGACAGACAACAATATATTCACTTTACGGAATTCAAAATTATAACGCTTGTCTTTCATAATTAAGTCAGTTACGCATGTTCAGAATTTGTTCTTGGCATCTCATGCCTAAGTTTGCTAATCTTGCCAATGAAAACATCATGAAAGTAGTTGGCATGAGTTTTGTGATGAATGAGCCATCTGATTCAATGAATGATGAAGCTCTGTTTGCCTTTTTGGCCAAAATGTCATTTAACGTGTTCCAACGTATTATCACTTTATATTCATTCATCTTTGTTTCATAGTGTAGTTTCTTCTTTTTGTTTAGTTAAGTCACATGCTTTCTCAATTTACAGCACCTTTGCCAATGGGCTGTGCAGCCAGACTTATTTGCTATTCCTTTTGCCTAATCCCTCTCAAACATACAATTTTTCAAATCCTCATCAATCCATGGGAATTTAACAGTTTTACAGTCATTTTCTTAATGGGTGCATGCTTATTAGTAATTGGAATAAGCAATTTAATAAATGCGTCAAGTGCAGCGTCTGGTTGATCCTCATTACACAGCACAGACCAGCAAATATTCTTTACATCTTCAGCATCGGGCTCCCGAGTGGCGCAGCGGTCTAAGGTACTGCATCTGTGTGCTAGAGGCATCACTACAGACCCTGGTTCAATTCCAGACAACCGGCCATGATTGGGAGTACCATAGGGCGATGCACAATTTGGCCGGGGTAGGCCGTCACTGTAAATCACAATTTGTTCTTAACTGACTTGCTTAGTTATATAAAAAATACTTTAAAAATATGAATCACTACAAAACCTCTTGTATGATCTCCTATACACTATATTAGGCCCAGCCTTTGGAACTTTGGTTTTCCCAGATATGGCAACTATATGGCTACTATGTTATGATCACTATTTCCAATGGATGTGGATGCTGCTTTAAAGCAGATTTCTGCAGCATTAGTAAAGATTGTTGTAATCGGTGAATAGGCCTATCACCATTGTGTTGTCAGCAAACTTAATGATGGTATTGGAGTTGTGTGCGGCCACACAGTCATGGGTGAACATGGAGTACAGGAGGGAGCTAAGCACACAACTCTGAGGGGCCCCAATGTTGCCTACCCTCACCACCAAGGGGCGGCGCATTAGGAGGGAAGTGTTCAGTCCTAGGGTCCTTAGCTTGGTGATGAGCTTAGAGGGTACTATGGTGTTGAACGCTGAGCTGTTGTCAATGAACAGCACTACAGTGCAGAGAAAAAGTATTTGCCCCTTCTGATTTCCTCCATCTTTGAATTATTTTCAATATGAATATGAATATCTTCAACCATAAGCTAATATTAGATAAAAGGAATATGAGTTTACAAATAACCGCCTAAAAATGTATACTTATTTTATTTATTGAAGTAACAAAAGTTATGCAACACCCAATGCGAAAAAGTAATTGCCCCCTTACACTCAATACCTGGTTCTGCCACCCTTAGCTGCAGTGATTGCAACCAAACACTTCTTGTAGTTTTAGCCCACTCTTCCATGCAGAACTGCTTTAACTCCGCGACATTTGTGTTTTTTTGTGTGTTTTTAAAATGATTTTACCCCCTTTTCGTGGTATCCAATTATTAGTAGTTACTATCTTGTCTCATCTCTTCAACTCCCGTATGGGCTCGGGAGAGGCGAAGGTCGAAAGCCATGCGTCCTCCTAAACACAACCCAACCAAGCCGCACTGCTTCTTAACACAGCGTGCATCCAACCCGGACCAATGTGTCGGAGGAAACACCGTGCACCTGGTGACCTGGTTAGCGCGCACTGCGCCCAGCCCACCACAGGAGTCGCTATTGCGCAATGACACAAGGATATCCCTACCTGCCAAACGATGCTAGGCCAATTGTGCGTCGCCCCATGGACCTCCCGGTCGCGGCCGGCTGCAACAGAGGTGGCACATTTAGCAATGCAATGCAGTGCCTTAGACCACTGCGCCACCCGGGAGGCCATCTGCAACTACTCGTTGCAGGTCCTGCCACAACATCTTTATTGAGATTTTATTGAGACATTATTTGCCAAATGGTGTTTCTGTGTGTGAAATAAAGGTGATCTAGAGGGGTTTTTTTGCATCTAGTTGCACAGGTGACATTCTGGTAGAATTTTGGCAAAACAGATTTGAGTTTTCCTGCATTAAAATCACCGGCCACTAGAAGTGGCGCCGCTGAACATTTCCTTACTTATGACCTTATACAGCTCATTGAATGCGGTCTTAGAGCCAGCATCGGTTTGTGGTGGTAAACAGATAGCTACAAAAAATATAGATGAAAACTCGAAATAGTCTACAGATTATCATGAGATATTCTAACTCCGGCGAGCAGAACCTTGAGACCTCCTTAATATTAGAGTTGTTAACAAAAAGACACACCTACTCCCTGCTGTTCTGCCGATGCATAGAAAAACAAGCTCGATGTACAGTGTATTATCCATGTCCTTCATCAGCCACGACTCTGAGAATCATAGGATATTCCAGTTCTTCAGGTCCTGTTGATAGGATAATCTGGAACGGCGCTCATCCAGTTTGTTTTCCAGTGATTGTAAGTTCGTCAGTAGAACGGAGGGTAGAGGCGGTTTACGTACTCCCAGACTTAGTTTTGTCAGGGTGCCCACACGTCGACCTCTCTTACTCCGCCTTCTTCTTATCCAAGTCTCGGGGATTAGGGCCTGTTCCAGGTTGAGCAGTATGTCCCGAGCCTCCGACTCGTTGAAGTAGAAATCTTCATCCAAATGAAGGTTAGTGATCGCTGTTCTGAAGGTTAGTGATCGCTTTAGAAGCTATTTTCGGTCATAGGAAAATACGCCGGAAACATTATGTACAACCAAAAGTTAAGCTCAGCAAAAAAATATATAATCAAACAGCAAAATTGGTCAGGAGCCTGTAAAACGACTGCTATCCATTGTAGCGCTATTCTGGGTGTCATATGTCATTGATCCCTCTGTGATTGTGGTGTTATGTCTCCCTGGTTGTACAGTAGTATGATCATTCTACTATTAAATATCAGAGTTTACAGGGATATGATCAAATGACAGCCTGGTAAAAACAATGATTTCAAAGCCCTGCGAACACCGTCAGGACTTTTACAAGACACATCTCCCTCCCAACCATCAGCAATGCAATCACTTTGTCTCCAATCCTCTGCAAACACATAATAATAGCTCTTTTATCTAGGCTCCGGAACTGAGTTGCCATAGAAACAAATTTCAAGGAGGAGGCTTTAAAACACACTAAAGTAATTGTCTAGTGTTTCCAGATTTCTATGAAATATGACCTATAATTAATTACAATACGAGTAAAGTAGTTTTTCTTACAAAAAGTGTTAATTAAGTATGTTAAAAAGAAGCTCTTCTGTGTTGGAATTGAGTGGGCGTACCCCAACAACAGAATGGTGTGGGCGTACCCAACAACAGAATGGTGTGGGCGTACCCCAACAACAGAATGGTGTGGGCATACCCAACAACAGAATGGTGTGGGTGTACCTAACAACTGAATGGTGTGGGCGTACCCCAACAACAGAATGGTGTGGGCGTACCCAACAACAGAATGGTGTGGGCGTACCCAACAACAGAATGGTGTGGGCGTACCCCAACAACAGAATGGTGTGGGCGTACCCAACAACAGAATGGTGTGGGCGTACCCAACAACAGAATGGTGTGGGTGTAGCCAACAACAGGATGGTGTGGGGGTACCCCACAACAGAATGGTGTGGGCGTAGCCAACAACAGAATGGTGTGGGCGTAGCCAACAACAGAATGGTGTGGGAGTACCCCACAACAGAATGGTGTGGGCGTACCCCAACAACAGGATGGTGTGGGCGTACCCCACAACAGAATGGTGTGAACATACCCAACAACAGAATGGTGTGGGCGTACCCAACAACAGAATGGTGTGGGCGTACCCCACAACTGAATGGTGTGGGCGTAGCCAACAACAGAATGGTGTGGGAGTACCCAACAACAGAATGGTGTGGGCGTACCCCACAACAGAATGGTGTGAACATACCCAACAATAGAATGGTGTGGGCGTACCCCACAACTGAATGGTGTGGGCGTACCCAACAACAGAATGGTGTGGGCGTACCCCACAACAGAATGGTGTGGGCGTACCCCACAACAGAATGGTGTGAACATACCCAACAATAGAATGGTGTGGGCGTACCCCACAACAGAATGGTGTGGGCGTACCCCACAACAGAATGGTGTGAACATACCCAACAACAGAATAGTGTGGAAGTACCCCACAACAGAATGGTGTGAACATACCCAACAACAGAATGGTGTGAACATACCCCACAACAGAATGGTGTGGGCGTACCCCAACAAGAGGATGGTGTGGGCGTACCCCACAACAGAATGGTGTGGGCGTACCCCACAACAGAATGGTGTGAACATACCCAACAATAGAATGGTGTGGGCGTACCCCACAACAGAATGGTGTGAACATACCCAACAACAGAATGGTGTGGGCGTACCCCACAACAGAATGGTGTGAACATACCCAACAACATAATGGTGTGGGAGTACCCCACAACAGAATGGTGTGAACATCCCCAACAACAGAATGGTGTGAACATACCCCACAACCGAATGGTGTGAACATACCCAACAACAGAATGGTGTGGGAGTACCCCACAACAGAATGGTGTGAACATACCCAACAACAGAATGGTGTGAACATACCCAACAACAGAATGGTGTGAACATATACCGGTCAATTAAAATATTCATGCGAATAGACCGCTGACTGACCAGCTCATCCTCCTCAGGAGGATCACATCATCCTCTTTGAGGAAATAGCAAGTACTTTGAAATGGTCTGTTTGAGATACAAGTTTGAGGTGGGGTTTCTTCTCCAATTTATGCTTTGGCCACAAATACAAGTATAGGACAAGTCGACCACATTATTTGGGTTTGAGTATGAGTTACATATGAGTTGGGTACGAATATGAGTTAGCAGAATACCAACTTTTAAAAGTGAGATGTTCACTGGACAGTTACTTTAAAGCATATCTTACCTGTGGCAGTATTATATGGTAAAGAGTACCTCTAAAACCATCAGCTATTCAAACGGTTCAATAATGAAAACATGAATTAAATTAATTTACTTGTGGGCGTGAGCTCACCCATATATTCACAACAAATTATGAATCAAAATATTATGAGTAATCAACAAACAGTTTCCAAACATACAAATGTGCTTTTAAAGTTGTTGGAATACCATTAATTTTTAATTAAATAACTAAAAAATATCTTTCTACTGACATTCAATCACGCCTTAATCAGTGAGCTTCGTCATTTGTCTCATAATGTTCCTCAGCTGGGCAATATCAAGTGATTTTACATCAGATCTAAGATCTGTGACCAGATACTTGTTGCATACCAAGGGATTTATCAAGGGATGGCAAACCATACTGGACAGTGCACACTGGCATCTGATAGCAGCTGCAAACATACAGGTACAGTGCCTTGCGAAAGTATTCGGCCCCCTTGAACTTTGCGACCTTTTGCCACATTTCAGGCTTCAAACATAAAGATATAAAACTGTATTTTTTTGTGAAGAATCCACAACAAGTGGGACACAATCATGAAGTGGAACGACATTTATTCAATATTTCAAACCTTTTTAACATATCAAAAACTGAAAAATTGGGCGTGCAAAATTATTCAGCCCCTTTACTTTCAGTGCAGCAAACTCTCTCCAGAAGTTCAGTGAGGATCTCTGAATGATCCAATGTTGACCTAAATGACTAATGATGATAAATACAATCCACCTGTGTGTAATCAAGTCTCTGTATAAATGCACCTGCACTGTGATAGTCTCAGAGGTCCATTAAAAGCGCAGAGAGCATCATGAAGAACAAGGAACACACCAGGCAGGTCCGAGATACTGTTGTGAAGAAGTTTAAAGCCGGATTTGGATACAAAAATATTTCCCAAGCTTTAAACATCCCAAGGAGCACTGTGCAAGCGATAATATTGAAATGGAAGGAGTATCAGACCACTGCAAATCTACCAAGACCTGGCCGTCCCCTCATACAAGGAGAAGACTGATCAGAGATGCAGCCAAGAGGCCCATGATCACTCTGGATGAACTGCAGAGATCTACAGCTGAGGTGGGAGACTCTGTCCATAGGACAACAATCAGTCGTATATTGCACAAATCTGGCCTTTATGGTCGAGTGGCAAGAAAGCCATTTCTTAAAGATATCCATAAAAAGTGTCGTTTAAAGTTTGCCACAAGCCACCTGGGAGACACACCAAACATGTGGAAGAAGGTGCTCTGGTCAGATGAAACCAAAATTGAACTTTTTGGCAACAATGCAAAACGTTATGTTTGGCGTAAAAGCAACACAGCTGAACACACCATCCCCACTGTCAAACATGGTGGTGGCAGCATCATGGTTTGGGCCTGCTTTTCTTCAGCAGGGACAGGGAAGATGGTTAAAATTGATGGGAAGATGGATGGAGCCAAATATAGGACCATTCTGGAAGAAAACCTGATGGAGTCTGCAAAAGACCTGGGACTGGGATGGAGATTTGTCTTCCAACAAGACAATGATCCAAAACATAAAGCAAAATCTACAATGGAATGGTTCAAAAATAAACATATCCAGGTGTTAGAATGGCCAAGTCAAAGTCCAGACCTGAATCCAATCGAGAATCTGTGGAAAGAACTGAAAACTGCTGTTCACAAATGCTCTCCATCCAACCTCACTGAGCTCGAGCTGTTTTGCAAGGAGGAATGGGAAAAAATGTCAGTCTCTCGATGTGCAAAACTGATAGAGACATACCCCAAGCGACTTACAGCTGTAATCGCAGCAAAAGGTGGCGCTACAAAGTATTAACTTAAGGGGGCTGAATAATTTTGCACGCCCAATTTTTCAGTTTTTGATTTGTTAAAAAAGTTTGAAATATCCAATAAATGTCGTTCCACTTCATGATTGTGTCCCACTTGTTGTTGATTCTTCACAAAAAAATACAGTTTTATATCTTTATGTTTGAAGCCTGAAATGTGGCAAAAGGTCGCAAAGTTCAAGGGGGCCGAATACTTTCGCAAGGCACTGTATGTGCCAAAATAAAGGAAACACCAACAGAGTGTCTTCATAGGGTGTTGGGCCACCAGGAACCACCAGAACAGCTTCAAGTGTTTTCCTTTATTTTGGCAGTTACCAGTACATAGCATATAGCAACAGAGTGTCTTCATAGGGCGTTGGGCCACCACGAGCCACCAGAACAGCTTCAAGTGTTTTCATTTTTTTGGCAGTTACCAGTACATAGCATATAGCAACAGAGTGAGAAGAAGGGCAAAGCCCCGCTGTGAACATCATGGCCATTGTCACATTGATGAATGTCTCTCAAGAGAAGAAAAAGTGAAGAGGATTAGTTTTCTTTCAATCCACTTCCCAAAGGAAGCCTAGGTTTGTGTGTGCACATGTCCTTCGCGGTTCGTGTGCACGTGTGCGTGCGTGAGTGCATGTGCGCGCGTTTGTACTTGCATCCATGTCTGCACGTGTGTGTGCGTCTGTGTGTGCACGTGTGTGTGCACGTGCGTGCGTGTGCGCATGTGTGTATGTGTGTGCGTGTGTACGTGTGTGTACATGTGTGTGTGTGTGCACGTGTGTGTGCACGTATGTGTGTGCACGTGCGTGTGTGTGCGCATGTGTGTATGTGTGCATGTGTGCATGTGTGCATGTGCGTGTGTGTGTGTGTGTGTGTATGTGTGTGTATGTGTGCGTGTGCGTGTGTGTGCGTGTGTGCACGTGTGTGCGTGTGTGTGCGCGTGTGTGCGTGTGTGCGTGTGTGCGTGTGTGCGTGTGTGTATGTGTGTGTGTGTGCGTGTGTGTACGTGTGTGTACGTGTGTGTGCGCGTGTGTGCGTGTGTGCGTGTGTGCGTGTGTGTGTGTGTGTGCGTGCGTGCGTGCGTGCGTGTGTGCGCGTGTGTGTGTGTGTCTGTGGACATAGGCCTGGGTGACTGTGCTGGCTGTTGATGTGCAAGGCAGCAGAGCATACTGATTTCCAAGCAGACTTCCTCCTGCTCTAAACTCTGCTCCACCATGGCCCCCTTGGATTGTGAGGAAAAGGCAAATGTCACAACATTAATCAGAGGAGAGAATAAAGACATTGAGTGTAGCTTTACGTGCCAAGGGCAACATGGCTCAAATGCACAATACATAATCACTGCTATTTCCACAACATCGCTCCAACACAACATCGCTCCAACACAACAGCTTTTGAATTGGAATTGGTTCAAGTTAAGAGAAATCGATTTGGGAATGTTAAACCATGTATTTGATATTCCCTTCATGTTGTTGTTTACTCTTGACTTCCTGATAAATATCCAGTTAGTCCAATAACGTCTCCAGGAAGCTGCTGTCTTCCCTTTATAAAACACCACTAACCATTTGCCCTTTACTCTGTTGAACAAAAAACATCTGCATGGAAAGAAAGGGTATTTCTGCCAGTCAAAAGTAAATGAAATACACAATGAGAGAATCAACATGAGTTCCCTTTCAACTGCAGCAAAACACCAACACTTCTGTTACTATTATGCAGTATACTCAATAGAGCACGCTTAATTAGCTTGTGGCTTTACACCAAATCATTTAGGATTAATGAGCGATTGTCTGAACTGGAAGAATTTCACTTGCAATAAGGAGTGATGGAGTGTGAAGGAAGCTGCTTCCGTCCTCAAATGTCACTCACAGGGTTAGACATGGAACCAGACTGGCAGCCCTGTCCTTTCCAGACCATTTAGATGACTACTGGACCAGCAGTGGAGTAGGAAAAGAGGCGTGTCACATGCTGTCCAAACAGGGGCGAGATTCAGAAGGTTTTTTATTTGGTGGCAAAAAGAATGAAGAGTTATTAACTCTAATTGCATATCCTTCCTGTTTAGGCTATATACTGTATATCCTTCCTGTTTAGGCTATATACTGTATACCCTTCCTGTTTAGGCTATATACTGTATACCCTTCCTGTTTAGGTTATATACTGTATATCCTTCCTGTTTGGCTATATACTGTATACCCTTCCTGTTTAGGTTATATACTGTATATCCTTCCTGTTTAGGTTATATACTGTATATCCTTCCTGTTTAGGTTATATACTGTATACCCTTCCTGTTTAGGTTATATACTGTATATCCTTCCTGTTTAGGTTATATACTGTATACCCTTCCTGTTTAGGTTATATACTGTATACCCTTCCTGTTTAGGTTATATACTGTATATCCTTCCTGTTTAGGTTATATACTGTATATCCTTCCTGTTTAGGTTATATACTGTATATCCTTCCTGTTTAGGTTATATACTGTATATCCTTCCTGTTTAGGTTATATACTGTATATCCTTCCTGTTTAGGTTATATACTGTATACCCTTCCTGTTTAGGTTATATACTGTATATCCTTCCTGTTTAGGTTATATACTGTATATCCTTCCTGTTTAGGTTATATACTCTATCTCTCTCTCTCTTCCTGTATCTGACACATACAGTACTTGCAAATCCCCACTAAGATACAGCAGAATACCATTCCCTCCACTGGCCTCCTCAGCCTAGTCTGGTCCAATTGTGACTGATCAACCCCATGGTAGTTCTGGTAATGATGGTGATGATTGACACCTGCATTGCTTGCTGTTTGGGGTTTTAGGCTGGGTTTCTGTACAGCACTTTGAGATATCAGCTGATGTAAGAAGGGCTATATAAATACATTTGATTTGAAAGCCTTGATGACAGTGGCAGTGACAGAGGAGAGGGAACCGAGGGGTGGTGCCCACCTTGACGGCAGTCAGAAGCTGATGACCATAGAGGAACATTGTATAATTCCTTCCAACAGGTAGGTGATGTATAAGCATAGAATTAGATATAACAATACTAAAATGGAAATAATGAATTTGAAGAGTTTATCTGCAATGAATGTTCGTTAGCTAGCTAGCTAGCCAGGCAGTTTTACATTTTTCAAATTAACTGTCAATATTTCAACATTCACTGGTTGAAATCAGTTGATGATAGTTGTAAATGCAACAAGTGCTGATATTGATTCATATAATAGTACTCACAACTTTCCAAGAAAACTACAATTTTGACATTTATGGTCTGTTTACACATATTTTAGATGCTATTTATAAAGAGCATTTGTATTTTATAATTGACTATTTCAGGTTGACAATAATTTCATTACACAATTTCTGATATATTACATGCCTCACTTTTACTTTCCTGCAATAGTAAAATCAAGATATACCTCTATTGCCATTCATTCGAATTGGACTGGTTTCGATTACTCCCTGACCAATATGGCTGCCATTTTCACCCCATTCGGGAACTTTGAGGGATTATGACATAGCCCATCTAATTTAATAGGATCTCTGTGTGTATGACCAATACATGGCTCGTGCGCTGGTGGGCCCCATGTGATCATGAAAGCAATGTGGTGATGGCGCTGTGTAATGATAATGATTCATTAGTTTCCTCTTGACCGGAGGGGTGGGGTTGGAGGGCTGCTGTTTAGGGGAGGCCTGTGAGTGCACGCGTGTGAAGGCGGTCAGATTTACGGCCCATGCCACGCTAGGGAGAAGGATGTGGTGGCTGACACCTGGGAGACAAGGGCGATAAATGGGCACCGGGAGGTCCAGGGGAGCGCAGTAATGGACTGATAGAGCATTGTATAGAAACAGCAACACAATGCCACGTATATCACTCTGCATGTCAGCCGCGGCCACGCACAGTCACCCATTAATAACTGATCGTATGCATGTAAAGAAAGACTTCTTCAATATCTATCTGTGATGAGACTGGCTGGGTTTCCACCTCTGCACCAGGCAGGGAGAGTCACAGAGCAGGAATATAATGGTGTGTGTGTGTGGGCACTGTTGAGGGAGGTCACCACAGCCACTGTCATTAGGGAGCCATGCGTGCCTGAAATAGATTAAAGAGATTCTCATGGAGGAAGGAACCAAGAACTTGTAGGGTAGGACTAGATCCATATCCTTCAACTTCAACCATGTTTATGTTTATGTGTGTGTGTGTGTGTGTGTGTGTGTGTGTGTGTGTGTGTGTGTGTATCAGCAATCTGCATCTGCGGAATCTGTGGTTCCCTCTAATTTATCCGTCTTTGTGTATAACTTGAAAGGGGACATGATTTGCACTGTGAAAACCACACGTGCCATTTTCCCTTCTCCTGCTGGCTCAACACGCACTTTCATTATTACCATGTAAATGAATTTCCTTCATCATTTACTGAGCCAATCTAAAGCCTCTCCATGACTGTCCCTCACTTTCCCCGGCTGTGGAGACACCTTCTTCCTGACATTTAATCAAAGTGGGCTTAAATGGCTCTGCTGGATGGGGCCTGGGAGGGTCCGTTTCCCATTAGACCAGGGCTCTTTGACATCATAAAGACATAGATGCTTGGGGCGGGGCAGAGGGTTGGGTGGGGTGGGGCAGAGGGTTGGGGGGGGCAGAGGGTTGGGTGGGGGGGGGCAGAGGGTTGGGTGGGGGGGGCAGAGGTTTGGGTGGGGGTGGGCAGAGGGTGGGGTGGGGGTGAGCAGAGGGTTGGGTGGGGGGGGCAGAGGGTTGGGTGGGGTGGGGCAGAGGGTTGGGGGGGGGCAGAGGGTTGGGGGGGCAGAGGGTTGGGTGGGGGTGGGCAGAGGGTTGGGGTGGGCAGAGGTGGGGGTGGGCAGAGGTGGGGGTGGGCAGAGGTGGGGGTGGGCAGAGGTGGGGGGGGCAGAGGGTTGGGGGGGGCAGAGGGTTGGGTGGGGGTGGGCAGAGGGTTGGGGGGGGATTTCAGCAGTGTTGCTGGATATCCACCTCCTTGGTAGGAACAGGCTTCATCGCTGTGTCACTACATCTGTGGAGTGTACCCCGTGCCACACCCACACACAGACACACACATAACTCTTTCTTGCCATTTCAGATGCTGTTGGGGTGTTTGGTAGACATTAAATCAGCTGAAAGCAGCACAGTGTGTTCAAAGGTATTATACAACTTCAGGTAAAGGCTAGAGAATAATGCAGACAAGAAAATAATATATCCATTGTAATGACCTCATATCAAAAGGCCTACACGAATGATGTCTCATGGGTTTTCTCTATATACACTATCTATACGGACACCCCTTCAAATTCAAATGATTTCAGCCCCACCTATTGCTGACAGGTGTATAAAATCGAGCACACTGCCATGCAATCTCCATAGACGAACATTGGCAGTAGAATGGCCTTAATGAAGAGCTCAGTGACTTTCAACGTGGCATCGTCATAGAATGCCACCTTTCCTACAAGTTAGTTTGTCAGATTTCTGCCCTGCTAAAGATTCCCCGATCAACTGGAAGTGCTGTTATTATGAAGTGGAAACTTCTAGGAGCAACAACGGCTCAGCCGCGAAGTGGTAGGCCGCAAAAGCTCACAGAACGGGACTGTCCTCGGTTGCAACACTCACTATTGCAACACTCACTACTGAGTTCCAAACCGCCCTCTGCAATGTCAGCACAAGAACTGTTCGTCGGGAGCTTCATGAAATGGGTTTCCATGACCGAGCAGCCGCACACAAGCCTAAGATCAACATGCGCAATGCCAAGCGTCGAGTGGTGGAGTGGTGTAAAGTTCGCCACCATTGGACTCTTTGGCAGTGGAAACGCGTTCTCACACTTCACCATCTTGCTGTCCGACAGATGAATCTGGGTTTGGCGGATGTCAGGAGAATGCTACCGGCCCGAATGCATAGTCCCAACTGTAAAGTTTGGTGGATGAGGAATAATGGTCTGGGGCCCCTTAGTTTCAGCGAAGGGAAATAGTAATGCTACAACATGCAATGACATTATAGATCATTCTGTGCTTCCATGTTTGTGGTATAAGTTTGGGAAAGGCCATTTCCTGTTTCAGCAAGACAATGCGCCTGTGCACAAAGTGAGGTCCATACAGAAATGGTTTGTCGAGATCGGTGTGGAAGAACTTGACTGGGCTGCACAGAGCCCTGACCTCAACCCCATCAAACACTTTCAGGATTAATTGTTACGAGCTAGTCCTAATCGCCCAACATCAGTGCCCGACCTCACTAATGCTCTTGTGGATGAATGGAAGCAAGTCCCTTCAGCAATGTTCCAACATCTAGTGGAAATCCTTCCCAGAAGAGTGGAGGCTGTTATAGTGGCAAAGGGGGGGGGGGTCAACTTCATATTAAAGCCCATGATTTTGGAATGAGGTGTCCACACACCTTTGGTCATGTAGTGTATCTTCTACTGTATAGTTTACCATATCACTCTTGCGTCCCCACTTCACCCCCCAACACAACCTGAGCCCTTCATGTCTGCTCGCCAGAACTAACCCCAAGCAACACTGTCACCAACGAGAGATTTATTAGAATCACTTAGCTTGAAACCCCATAACTCTCGAATTAATACCTCTATTTGCATATCCATTAGCACCTTTCTCAGTGTGTGTAGAAATCGGTGTTAATGAGCATCGATGATGTCAATATTCCCAGATTTGTCTCGCTCAACCCTGTGAGTGGAGAGGTGGGGAGGGAATTAGTGAGGAGTGTTAAGGTACTTGACACTAATGGAATGCTGAGCCAATTGTGAGTGTGACACACAACGTGGCCTTCTCACTGGAGGTTGTCACACAGCATGAGATTAGGAGAGAGAGAGAGAGAGAGAGAGAGAGAGAGAGAGAGAGAGAGAGAGAGAGAGAGAGAGAGAGAGAGAGAGAGAGAGAGAGAGAGAGAGAGAGAGAGAGAGAGAGAGAGAGAGAGAGAGAGAGAGAGAGAGAGAGAGCGAGACCATGGTAACATCAAACTATATGACCATGCTAACATCAAACTATGTGACCATGCTAACATCAAGCTATATGACCATGCTAACATCAAACTATGTTACCATGCTAACATCAAACTATATGACCATGCTAACATCAAACTATATGACCATGCTAACATCAAACTATATGACCATGCTAACATCAAACTATATGACCATACTAAAATCAAACTATATGACCATGCTAACATCAAACTATATGACCATGCTAACATCAAACTATATGACCATGCTAACATCAAACTATATGACCATGCTAACATCAAACTATGTGACCATGCTAACATCAAACTATATGACCATGCTAACATCAAACTATATGACTATGGTAACATCAAACTATGTGACCATGCTAAAATCAAATTATATGACCATGCTAACATCAAACTATATGACCATGCTAACATCAAACTATATGACCATACTAAAATCAAACTATATGACCATGCTAACATCAAACTATATGACCATGCTAACATCAAACTATATGACCATGCTAACATCAAACTATATGACCATACTAAAATCAAACTATATGACCATGCTAACATCAAACTATATGACCATGCTAACATCAAACTATATGACCATGGTAACATCAAACTATATGACTATGGTAACATCAAACTATGTGACCATGGTAACATCAAACTATGTGACCATGCTAAAATCAAATTATATGACCATGCTAACATCAAACTATATGACCATGCTAACATCAAACTATATGACCATGCTAACATCAAACTATATGACCATGCTAACATCAAACTATATGACCATGGTAACATCAAACTATATGACCATGCTAACATCAAACTATATGACGATACTTACATCAAACTCTGACTATGACCATGTTAACATCAAACTATATGACCATGCTAACATCAAACTTTATGACCATACTAAAATCAAACTATATGACCATGCTAACATCAAACTATGTGACCATGCTAAAATCAAACTATATGACCATGCTAACATCAAACTATATGACCATACTAAAATCAAACTATGTGACCATGCTAAAATCAAACTATATGACCATGTGAACATCAATCTATATGACCATGGTAACATCAAACTATATGACCATGCTAACATCAAACTATATGACCATGGTAACATCAAACTATATGACCATGCTAACATCAAACTATATGACTATGCTAACATCAAACTATGACCATGCTAACATCAAACTATATGACCATGCTAACATCAAACTCTGACTATGACCATGCTAACATCAAACTATATGACTATGGTAACATCAAACTATATGACCATGCTAAAATCAAACTCTGACTATGACAATACTCCATACCTCAAGTAGTAATATCTGAAGTCGTAATTCCTCTCTGCTGTAACAGACTACACAAGCTTCCCTGTGGTTATGTCTACTGCCCATCAAAGAAACATTGGTAAAGTAAGAGATGAAATAAGAAAGAAAACAGGCCTCAAACACAGCTATCCAGACAGGCACACAACATTGGATGCACTCAGGTCCGTTTCTGACCTGATATAGAAATACATAGAAATTATATTTCCATTGGGTTTCCGAGTGGCGCTGCGGTCTAAGCCACTGCATCTCAGTGCTAGAGGCGTCACTACAGACACCCTGGTTCGAGTCCATCACAACCGGTCATGATTGGGAGTCTCATGGGGCGGCGCACAATTGGCCCAGCGTCGTCCGGGGTAGGCCGTCATTGTAAATAAGAATATGTTCTTAACTGACTTGCCTAGTTAAATTACATTTAAAAAGAATAGGGTTTGCCATCAGCACTGGAGACCTTCCAGAGAACACTGTCTGAGAGCAGGCTGACCTTCCAGAGATGGGCACTAGCTACAGTGCCTTGCGAAAGTATTCGGCCCCCTTGAACTTTGCGACCTTTTGCCACATTTCAGGCTTCAAACATAAAGATATAAAACTGTATTTTTTTGTGAAGAATCAACAACAAGTGGGACACAATCATGAAGTGGAACGACATTTAGTGGATATTTCAAACTTTTTTAACAAATCAAAAACTGAAAAATTGGGCGTGCAAAATTATTCAGCCCCTTTACTTTCAGTGCAGCAAACTCTCTCCAGAAGTTCAGTGAGGATCTCTGAATGATCCAATGTTGACCTAAATTACTAATGATGATAAATACAATCCACCTGTGTGGAATCAAGTCTCCGTATAAATGCACCTGCACTGTGATAGTCTCAGAGGTCCGTTAAAAGCGCAGAGAGCATCATGAAGAACAAGGAACACACCAGGCAGGTCCGAGATACTGTTGTGAAGAAGTTTAAAGCCGGATTTGGATACAAAAAGATTTCCCAAGCTTTAAACATCCCAAGGAGCACTGTGCAAGCGATAATATTGAAATGGAAGGAGTATCAGACCACTGCAAATCTACCAAGACCTGGCCGTCCCTCTAAACTTTCAGCTCAAGACTGATCAGAGATGCAGCCAAGAGGCCCATGATCACTCTGGATGAACTGCAGAGATCTACAGCTGAGGTGGGAGACTCTGTCCATAGGACAACAATCAGTCGTATATTGCACAAATCTGGCCTTTATGGAAGAGTGGCAAGAAGAAAGCCATTTCTTAAAGATATCCATAAAAAGTGTTGTTTAAAGTTTGCCACAAGCCACCTGGGAGACACACCAAACATGTGGAATAAGGTGCTCTGGTCAGATGAAACCAAAATTGAACTTTTTGGCAACAATGCAAAACGTTATGTTTGGCGTAAAAGCAACACAGCTGAACACACCATCCCCACTGTCAAACATGGTGGTGGCAGCATCATGGTTTGGGCCTGCTTTTCTTCAGCAGGGACAGGGAAGATGGTTAAAATTGATGGGAAGATGGATGGAGCCAAATACAGGACCATTCTGGAAGAAAACCTGATGGAGTCTGCACAAGACCTGAGACTGGGACGGAGATTTGTCTTCCAACAAGACAATGATCCAAAACATAAAGCAAAATCTACAATGGAATGGTTCAAAAATTAACATATCCAGGTGTTAGAATGGCCAAGTCAAAGTCCAGACCTGAATCCAATCGAGAATCTGTGGAAAGAACTGAAAACTGCTGTTCACAAATGCTCTCCATCCAACCTCACTGAGCTCGAGCTGTTTTGCCAGGAGGAATGGGAAAAAATGTCAGTCTCTCGATGTGCAAAACTGATAGAGACATACCCCAAGCAACTTACAGCTGTAATCGCAGCAAAAGGTGGCGCTACAAAGTATTAACTTACGGGGGCTGAATAATTTTGCACGCCCAATTTTTCAGTTTTTGATTTGTTAAAAAAGTTTGAAATATCCAATAAATGTCGTTCCACTTCATGATTGTGTCCCACTTGTTGTTGATTCTTCACAAAAAAATACAGTTTTATATCTTTATGTTTGAAGCTTGAAATGTGGCAAAAGGTCGCAAAGTTCAAGGGGGCCGAATACTTTCGCAAGGCACTGTAGCTCCCACCCTGGTTAGGACTGAGCTGAGGAGGGGAGACTGGAGCGGTGGCAGCCCAGTTGTCTGCTAGAAGCTAGTTAATTTAAAACCCTGCAAGTCAGCAGAACATAACAAACCAAGGCTGTTGTTTTATTCATCACTGCAGCAAACTATGTGGCCTGGAGAATGGGGCCCAGCACTACTGTAAGTAGGCCTATGAGTCTCAATGAAACACACTTTGCCTGCTAAGGCTATATTGTGTATACGGCATCATTGTGGGTTCACACATAAGCTCATTTTGAAGGTAAAGCCTACTGAGCACTGCAAATTAGGGTCGTTTCTAGAGTTATAATGAGAGAGGTGTCCCACTGGGCACACTGCGTCATTTCACGTGGATAATTGCGTAATATTTGGTTGTTACGTTCAATGAGATTACAACCTATATTAACCCACAACAAAAAAAACAGCAAAACGTTTGTTAAATTTCCAATGTGTTATCACTGTGCTTTCAACCATCTAAAAGCACAACCAAATTGCAATGGAAAAACAATTACAATGTCTGTTAAATTGTCACCCAAATGTCTATCACTGCACATTTAACCATTTAAAAGCAAAGTTTAAATGGGAATACAATGTAAGGTTTTATTTTTTATTTATACAAGATATTCATGTGATATCACTATGCTTCATCTAATAGCAGAACCAAATGACCTGGATTACAGTTGAGATTACATTAAAAGTACATGGTGCAAGTGATCAATGCAGTTTGAGATCCATCACAGATTATTACAGCACTTGTGAAGATCTCTACAGACCTGAACATGCCTGCTGTATATGCTTACGTGTGAAGAAATGTATAGATAGAGTAACCCAGGGATCTGTTACTCATGTTAAGGTTGAATCTACATTAGCATCAATGATGATTGATTAAGTACGGTCACATTTCATTTGCTCTGTTAAACCTACCTTTTGGAATGTTTTCGATAACAACAGTGAATCTATTTAGTTTTTAAGTGGAAATCTCTCACCACTCATTCTCACGAGATAGCACACTGGTAATAGTCAATTACAAATATCATAGCTAAACTTTCACCTCAAAACAACGGTTTACATTTATGACTTTAAAAAAATGTATTTTCCATGCACTGTAGATTCCATGTCACAGTACGTTGGCAGATTACATTGAAACAACGTTGATTCAACCAGTTTTTGCCCACTGGGTTGGTAAGTGCTATTCTAGAGATACTGACACAGAATCCACTCGTATTGCCAATCCAAATCATTCTCTGAAAGACTTATTATATTTGTATAGCCCCCACTCACACTTCAAGTCAATGACAACAACAAAAAACTTATCCAAACGTAAATGCCAAGCACCTTCACACAGAAGCCGCGCATTACTATTCAGAGCATAAATCAGCCCTCAGATCATTTTCCAGAGACACTAAATATAGATTAATAAGCATTACACAAGGCCACGTTGTTCTCTTAATTTTCTCTTTAATAATTTATGGGATAATGATATAATGTGGATGAGCCCACAAATGTAAAAAAAAATAACCGGATACTGTACTCATGCCCTCATTTCAGAGGATTTTAAGAGCAGTTGTCTACACATATGAGCTGGAAAATTGCATCTGAAATTCCAATCTGCTGGGAATCTCTCACACTTGTTTGCATTTACCTTGATATTCCCCAACCAACATTTATCAGTTAAATGGAAGACTTTGATGTGGGGTCCAGTCATTTCTAGATGAATGGTCTGTACATACACTTCTGTGCTTTTATCAAGCCACTCTTGGAGTACAATTGAACTTGGATGACAAAAAACGCTTCCTGTGGCTAAATATCCTCTCCACTTCAATGACTCAAAAAAGTTGAATAAAACCAATCCTATCTTTACATGTGGATCTATTTGATACTGAGAGAAAGATGCATGCATTTATATTCTCCAACTTATTCCCCAAATGTCAGACAGCAGAAGTCATTTCACTAATTGTGCAGAAGCACATCAAGCACATGATCCCTCTGGGTCCAGTCCACCAGCACTAATCCCTTTTCCTCAGGACTTGGTCCCTCTGGGTCCAGTCCACTAGTATGAATCCCTTTTCCTCAGGACTTGGTCCCTCTGGGTCCAGTCCACCAGTACTAATCCCTTTTCCTCAGGTCTTGGTCCCTCTGGGTCCAGTCCACCAGTACTAATCCATTTTCCTCAGGACTTGGTCCCTCTGGGTCCAGTCCACTAGTATGAATCCCTTTTCCTCAGGACTTGGTCCCTCTGGGTCCAGTCCACCAGTACTAATCCCTTTTCCTCAGGACTTGGTCCCTCTGGGTCCAGTCCACTAGTATGAATCCCTTTTCCTTAGGACTTGGTCCCTCTGGGTCCAGTCCACTAGTATGAATCCCTTTTCCTCAGGTCTTGGTCCCTCTGGGTCCAGTCCACCAGTACTAATCCCTTTTCCTCAGGACTTGGTCCCTCTGGGTCCAGTCCACTAGTATGAATCCCTTTTCCTCAGGTCTTGGTCCCTCTGGGTCCAGTCCACCAGTACTAATCCATTTTCCTCAGGACTTGGTCCCTCTGGGTCCAGTCCACTAGTATGAATCCCTTTTCCTCAGGACTTGGTCCCTCTGGGTCCAGTCCACTAGTATGAATCCCTTTTCCTCAGGACTTGGTCCCTCTCTGCTCTATTGCAAAGGACCCAGGGCCTGCTGAACTTTGTGCCAGGTTACCTAAACCCTATGCTACAAGGCCAACAAATGGTTCCTTGTTCCATTATTCTTTTTTTTACTTTTGAGAAGGAGAACAAACACCATAACAGAAATTAATTTTCTGCTCTCTCGGCTCCCCAAACAGTCACACTAATTATCTAATTAACGAGAATTAGGAAAACCGAACTGCTCGACTCAAACATTTAATCAGCAAACTGAATAGAACCCTAGTTTTTGTCTGATGGAGGGGTACCAAGGATGGCTGCCATGTCTCTCTCTCCCAAGAGGTAGTTTCATACATCTTTAAAGAGTCCTTACATATCAAAGCCAAAACACATCCATCTTGTCTACTCAATATAAGCCTTGTGGTATATATATTTTTTTTAACATTTTAGTCATTTAGCAGACTTACAGTATGCATTTATTTGAATCTGTTTTTTTTCCCTATTACCTTTCTATAGTTTAAAGCATTGCTGAATATTTTCAACAGCTCACAGCAACTACAGTACTGTTTCAGGGCACTGTGCTGCAGCATTTACGAGCTTCAGGTCTATCACAGCAACTACAGTACTGTTTCAGGGCACTGTGCTGCAGCATTTACAAGCTTCAGGTCTATCACAGCAACTACAGTACTGTTTCAGGGCAATGTGCTGCAGCATTTACAAGCTTCAGGTCTATCACAGCAACTACAGTACTGTTTCAGGGCACTGTGCTGCAGCATTTACAAGCTTCAGGTCTATCACAGCAACTACAGTACTGTTTCAGGGCACTGTGCTGCAGCATTTACGAGCTTCAGGTCTATCACAACAACTACAGTACTGTTTCAGGGCACTGTGCTGCAGCATTTACGAGCTTCAGGTCTATCACAGCAACTACAGTACTGTTTCAGGGCAATGTGCTGCAGCATTTACAAGCTTCAGGTCTATCACAGCAACTACAGTACTGTTTCAGGGCACTGTGCTGCAGCATTTACAAGCTTCAGGTCTATCACAGCAACTACAGTACTGTTTCAGGGCACTGTGCTGCAGCATTTACGAGCTTCAGGTCTATCACAGCAACTACAGTACTGTTTCAGGGCACTGTGCTGCAGCATTTACAAGCTTCAGGTCTATCACAGCAACTACATTACTGTTTCAGGGCACTGTGCTGCAGCATTTACAAGCTTCAGGTCTATCACAGCAACTACATTACTGTTTCAGGGCACTGTGCTGCAGCATTTACGAGCTTCAGGTCTATCACAGCAACTACAGTACTGTTTCAGGGCACTGTGCTGCAGCATTTACGAGCTTCAGGTCTATCACAGCAACTACAGTACTGTTTCAGGGCACTGTGCTGCAGCATTTACGAGCTTCAGGTCTATCACAGCAACTACAGTACTGTTTCAGGGCACTGTGCTGCAGCATTTACGAGCTTCAGGTCTATCACAGCAACTACAGTACTGTTTCAGGGCACTGTGCTGCAGCATTTACGAGCTTCAGGTCTATCACAGCAACTACAGTACTGTTTCAGGGCAATGTGCTGCAGCATTTACGAGCTTCAGGTCTATCACAGCAACTACAGTACTGTTTCAGGGCACTGTGCTGCAGCATTTACAAGCTTCAGGTCTATCACAGCAACTACAGTACTGTTTCAGGGCACTGTGCTGCAGCATTTACGAGCTTCAGGTCTATCACAGCAACTACAGTACTGTTTCAGGGCACTGTGCTGCAGCATTTACGAGCTTCAGGTCTATCACAACAACTACAGTACTGTTTCAGGGCACTGTGCTGCAGCATTTACAAGCTTCAGGTCTATCACAGCAACTACAGTACTGTTTCAGGGCACTGTGCTGCAGCATTTACAAGCTTCAGGTCTATCACAGCAACTACAGTACTGTTTCAGGGCACTGTGCTGCAGCATTTACGAGCTTCAGGTCTATCACAGCAACTACAGTACTGTTTCAGGGCACTGTGCTGCAGCATTTACGAGCTTCAGGTCTATCACAGCAACTACAGTACTGTTTCAGGGCACTGTGCTGCAGCATTTACGAGCTTCAGGTCTATCACAGCAACTACAGTACTGTTTCAGGGCACTGTGCTGCAGCATTTACAAGCTTCAGGTCTATCACAGCAACTACATTGCTGAACGCATTACATTATTCATTCAAATAATTGCGCAGGAATGAGCTGTATGTGTCTGAATGTGACGTGAATCAACAAAAGATTATGGGAACATCTCTTGTGTATACATATGACATTCGGATGAACATTTGTGCAAATGTATACATGTTTTTCTTTTGAAGATGGAAATGTAATCCTTGAATGATTAAAATCCTGCGGCGAGTATTCAATTTTAAAGATGTTAATGGGGTGAATCTATTGTATGAGCCTGCATAAGTACTCCACTCTCAAGTGGTGACATTTGAAGACAATGGGTGCTACTACCGTACTGGTTGCTCAGCTGTCACAGGCCCGCACCGGGCCTCACAAAAAGACTGGTGTTTGCTCAAACACAATTACACAAGAAAAGCTGCATTGAGAATCCTCTAATGGACCATCTGCTTAAAGCGATTACCTTTCCTGGGGAAATCACCTTACATGAAGTGAAGTCAGTTGGTTTCCCTGCAGGGAGCGTCAAACAAACCCCAGCAGACCTTCCCAGACATGATCAATCAAAAAACGATGACATCCCATGCATATTTCAACAGTTTGCGTGTTTGCACTGTAGATACCGTATTGATCATGCATTGACTTTATCTACCTTAGTCTAGCTTCACCAAAAGCAGCAAAGGAGGACTTGTGAGTGTATTTAACTCCAAAACTGTGATCAGACAAGCTATAATGAGTGTTTTGTGCTTAGCGATACTGTCAAATCCTCGTCATGCCCATGCTCTTCTGAACCCCTCTGGTGTACTGGGGACACTGTGCTCTATTTGGACCATCACATCTGACGGGGTATCTAAGAACACGGTGCTAAGATGCCTGAAGATACTACAAAAATGCTAGTCGAATCATAGCTTTCATACTGGGCTAGTTCTGTCATGAAACACCCCTGCCATGTGCCTGTTAAGACAGTACAGGCACACATTATTAATCGTTTGAGAGCTGTTCTCTCTTCGTCTTATCTACTTCCAAAGGAGAATATTCAAATGAATACAACTCATCAAGTGTTTCTCAAAGAATCACACTATTGACAGGCATATCTGTGGAGAACATACAAATCATGTATTCATGCCGGCCATAGTACCCTCCCTTTACAGCTAGACGTGCTCCTTCACTATACAGTAGCTAAGCTCTTAGTAATGTGAGTGGAGCGAGACACATTTGGTATGTAAGGCAGGGGAGAGATAACAGAGAATTCTGTGAATTCCGAGTTCTGTGTTCTTGAGAAACTGTCAGCTTCACCACTGGTGGAGAAGGGTCCTTCCAGATTCTCTCCAAAACTGACAGCACATATGGAGTACCTTGAAACATTTTGCCTGAGTGTTTGCAATCCGTCTTTCTCAAGCCATCTGTCATGTCAGTGAGAAATACGTTTACAGTATGATTCTCTATGAAATAAGTTTACATTATGTGTCACGCCCTAACCTTAGATATCTCTGTTTTTCTATATATTTTGGTTAGGTCAGGGTGTGACTAGGGTGGGTACTCTAGTTTTTGTATGTCTAGGGTTTTTGCATGTCTAGGAGTTTTTGTATGTCTATGTTGGCCTGATATGGTTCCCAATCAGAGACAGCTGTTTATCGTTGTCTCTGATTGGGGATCATATTTAGGTAGCCATTTTCCTCATTTGTGTTGTGGGATCTTGTCTAGATTTAGTTGCCTGAGTGCACAACAGTAGCTGCACGTTTCGTTTGGTTGCTTGTTGTTTTTGTTCAGTGAGTTTCGGTTTATTAAAATTATGTGGAACTCTACTCACGCTGCACCTTGGTCTCATCATAACGACGAACGTGACAGTATGATTTTCTGTGAAATAAGTTCACAGTATGATTCTCTATTAAATACGTTTGCAGTATGATTCTCTACTAAATACGTTTATAGTATGATTCTCTATGAAATACATTTATAGTATGATTCTCTATTAAATACGTTTATAGTATGATTCTCTATGAAATACATTTATAGTATGATTCTCTATTAAATACGTTTATAGTATGATTCTCTATGAAATACATTTATAGTATGATTCTCTATTAAATACGTTTATAGTATGATTCTCTATTAAATACATTTATAGTATGATTCTCTATTAAATACGTTTATAGTATGATTCTCTATGAAATACATTTATAGTATGATTCTCTATTAAATATGTTTTTAGTATGATTCTCTATGAAATACGATTACAGTATGATTCTCTATGAAATACAATTACAGTATGATTCTCTTCGAAAGTGTTTTGTTCAAGACCGGTATTCAACTAGTACATTTAACATTTAACTAACACATTTTTAAGTCCTTGATAAGTTCTGCACCACCTGTGGATTCCAAAGCCCAAGACTGAAAAACACTGCCTTCAAACATAAAGCAATTCCCCTGTGGTATTATCTCAACTGTGTTTTCATTAGACTAATTTTGGATTATTCTAAATGATAAATAATAAAACCATGGCCAACAAATGTTTTATTTATTTAACCTTTATTTAACCAGGAAAAGCACATTGAGACCCAGAGTCTCTTTTTCAAGGGAGACCAGGCCAAGAAGGCAGCAACAATCAGTACATGACATAATTAAAACATACAACAATACAACACAACATGATCCAGCCTAAAAAAAACATTTACACTCCTCTGTAACAGTCTCCCATCAATATATAAACTTCATAAACAAAGCAATCTCCTGTATGTAACTATTGCACTAAATTGCATAAGGTAAACATAGTTACTAATGTATAGCATACGGTACATACCCACATGAAATAATACTATAGTATACTATGGTATAAATACTGTAGTTTTCAGTGTAGTGTTTTTGCTGACTTTACTGTAGTATTCACTGTAGTGTTTTTGCTGACTAAAGTATCTTTGACATAGAAGTGGAGGCTTTCTCCTTGAGAAAACCTACTAGAGAAATGCTAAAAGAGTACATTTTCCATAACCTATAGATAGATTCTATAGATTTTTTTCTATAACCAGTAGGTAGGTAGGACTGGGGTCTGAACGGATAGTTTCGAGCTTCTGCTCTTTTCTATAACCTGTAGAGACGAGACAACGAACTTTGAGACTGGTACAGACATCTTAGAGCTTCATGCCCTCTTCTATTCCTCTTGTCCATGTATCAGTTTGGTGGAGGTCAGGATTGGCAAGGCACAGGGGGAGGGGAGGGGGTGGTGGAGTTCTCCTTCCTTTCCGCTTCTATTGCAGTGCCTATCAGCAGGAGTATCAGTGGATAAAATCACAATATAATGCACCAGATATCCTCTCTAAAGGATTAAAAGTGGTTTAAAAGTGATAGATATGCTAAGATGCACAGAGAGGATGGTTAGCTTGTTCCTCCCGAATCATGGGTTTCAGAGATGGATTGTCCACCAACTTGAGGGTAAACCTGCGCCGCAGGACAGCCATCCTCTCTTCTACTGTTCTCAGTCCTGAAAGGTCATGTATGTAGTGTGTGTTTGTGTACGTGGGGAGTCTGTATGCCATCTTGATGCAAAGGCTTTGAATGGTCCGAAGTTTTCTGACATCAGAACTCCCCACGTTACACCAGGCTGGTGAAGCATACTTGGATGTTGCTCTGGTACACTCTGACGGCTGTTCCAGGCGTGGCTCCTCCTATTCTGCAAAGTAGCTTTAGGTTGTTCAGTCGTATCCTTCCCGCTTTCTCCAGGTACTCTATGTGGGGACACCAGAACATGTTTTCTTGAAATGTGTCCCCAGGGAACTTAGCCGTTGGGGTCATCTGGAGTGCCTGTCCATACAGTTTAAGGTGCACTTGCTTAGTTCTTTTGGGGTTTCTGGAGAGGAGGACGCACTGGGTCTTCAGCGGTGTTGAGCTTGACCCGCCACAGATTGGCTGAGTGCTCGATCACTGTTATGCTCCTCTGTAGCTTTTTTCCAGCAGTGGGTAAAGTTTTTGGAGGAGGCCTAATAACAGATATGGTCTGCAAACTGGGCCACTTGACCCTCTCTTGGGTAATAAATATCACAGACGTACATTAAAACAGTAGTGGACTAAGGGCGGAGCCTTGGGGTACTCCCGCCTATGGAGAGAATCTGAATAATGGGGTTCTCCCACCATTACTGCTATCTTCCGCTGATTTAAAAAGCTATTTAAAAGACTGACCATCTGAGTGGCGAGTTGTATCCGATAGCCTATAGATGAGCCCATTTTCAATGTCGAAGAAGACAGTCAACATCACCTCTTTTTTGTTGAACCTCTTTAAACATCTTCAGCCAGCCTCAGGATATTGTCGGTAGTTGATTATGTCTTCCTGAAGCCGGCCTGATGTACACTCCGATGTTGTCGAAGTGCCTCTGGAGCCGGCCGGCCAGGAGGGGGAACACAATATATGGTCTACTTGGCATGTAGCTTTCTCACTTGTGGGTGGCACAAATTGGTATAAAGGGGAGGGGAATGGGCAGGATATAAGAAAATGAAAAACTGTAGTATTTACTATAGTTTACTATAGTACAAGTCTCTCACCGTTGCCGCTTGCTATATACCACATTCTGCCCCCAGCTGTGCCCTGGACAACATATGTAAATTGATTGTCACCCATCTATCTTCAGAGCTCATGCTGTTAGGTGACC
Source organism: Oncorhynchus mykiss (assembly GCF_013265735.2). NCBI lineage: Eukaryota > Metazoa > Chordata > Actinopteri > Salmoniformes > Salmonidae > Oncorhynchus > Oncorhynchus mykiss. The sequence goes on from NC_048570.1 coordinate 11,180,575, forward strand.
TAAACTGGGACAAGCTTAACAACCCGGCCATCCTACAATCTAAGCTGGATGCCATCAATCTCACACAAATGATCAATGAACCTACCAGGTACAACCCCAAATCCATAAATACAGGCCCCCCAATAGATATAATTCTAAACAACCTGCCCTCCAAATATACCTCTGCTGTCTTCAACCAGGATCTCAGCGTTCACTGCCTCATTGCTTGTATCCGTAATGAAGCTGCGGTCATATGACCACCCCTCATCACTGTCAAACGCTCCCTAAAACACTTCAGCGAGCATGCCGTTCTAATTGACCTGGCCCCGAGATCCTGGAAGGATATTGACCTCATTCCTTCAGAATAAGATGCCTGTTATTCTTTAAAAGTGCTTTCCTCACAATCTTAAATAAGCATGCCCCTTTCAACAAAATTAGAACCAGGAACAGATTTAGCCCATGGTTCACTCCAGACCTGACTGCACTTGACCAGCACAAAAACATCCTGTGGAGTACGGCATTTGCATCGAATAGCCCCCGCAATATGCAACTTTTCAGGGAAGTTAGGAACCGACATACACAGGCAGTTAGGAAAGCAAAGGCTAGCTTTTTAAAACAGAAATTTGCATCCTGCAGCACAAACTCCTAACATTTCTGCGACACTGTAAAGTCCATGGAGAATAAGAGCACCTTCTCCCAGCTGCCCACTGCACTGAGGCTAGGAAACACTGTCACCAATGATAAATCCACAATAATTGAGAATTTCAATAAGCATTTTTCTACGGCTGGCCATGCTTTCCACCTGGCCACCCATACCCTTGTCAACAGCCCTGCAACCCCCACCGCAACTTTCCCAAGCCTCCCCATTTCCCCTTCCCACAAATCCAGATAGCTGATGTTCTGAAAAAGCTGCAAAATCTGGACCCCTACAAATCAGCAGGGCTAGACAATCTGGACCCTCTCTTTCTAAAATTATCAGCCGAAATTGTTGCAACCCCTATTACTAACCTGTTCAATCTCTCTTTCGTATCGTCTGACGTCCCCAAAGATTGGAAAGCTGCCACGGTCATCCCCCTCTTCAAAGGGGGAGAGACTCTAGACCCAAACTGCTACAGACCTATATCTATCCTATCCTGCCTTTCTAATGTCTTCGAAAGCCAAGCTAACAAACAGATCACCGACCATTTCGAATCTCACCGTACCTTCTCTGCTATGCAATCTGGTTTCCGAGCTGGTCATGGGTGCATCTCAGCCACGCTCAAGGTCCTAAACGATATCATAACCGCCATCGATAAGAAACAATACTGTGCAGCTGTATTCATCGACCTGGCCAAGACTTTCAAAATTGTCAATCACCACATTCTTATCGGCAGACTCAACAGCCTTGGTTTCTCAAATGACTGCCTCGACTGGTTCACCAACTACTTCTCAGACAGAGTTCAGTGTGTCAAATCGGAGGGCCTGTTGTCCGGACCTCTGGCAGTCGCTATGGGGGTGCCACAGGGGTCAATTCTCAGGCCGACTCTTTTCTCTGTATAGATCAATGATGTCGCTCTGGACACTGTTAACTAAACTCCAGACGAGCTTCAATGCCATGCAACTCTCCTTCTGTGGCCTCCAACTGCTCTTAAATGCAAGTAAAACTAAACGCATGCTCTTCAACCGATCACTGCCCACACCTCCCGCCCGTCCAGCATCACTTCTCTGGACGGTTCTGACTTAGAATATGTGGACAACTACAAATACCTAGGTGTCTGACTAAACTCTCCTTCCAGGCTCACAGTAAGCATCTCCAATCCAAAATTAAATCTAGAATCGGCTTCCTATTTCACAACAAAGCATCCTTCACGCATCCAGCCAAACATACCCTCGCAAAACTGACTATCCTACCGATCCTTGACTTTGGCGATGTAATTTACAAAATAGCCTCCAACACTCTACTCAGCAAATTGGATGCAGTCTATCACAGTGCCATACGTTTTGTCACCAAAGCCCAATATACTACCCAACACTGCGACCTGTGTGCTCTCGTTGGCTGGCCCTTGCTTCATATTCGTCGACAAATCCACTGGCTCCAGGTCAACTATAAGTCTTTGCTAGGTAAAGCCCCGCCTTATCTCAGCTCACTGGTCACGATAACAACACTCACCAGCATGTGCTCCAGCAGGTATATTTCACTGGTCACCCCCAAAGCCAATTCCTACTTTGGCCGCCTTTTCTTCCAGTTCTCTGCTGCCAGTGACTGTAACACGCTGCCAAAATCACTGAAGCTGGAGACTCATATCTCCCTCACTAACTTTAAGCATCAGCTGTCAGAGCAGATTACATATCATTGCCATCTGTAAATAGCCCACCCAACTACCTCATCTCCATATTGTTATTTTTTATTTTTTTGCTCCTTTGCACCCCAGTATCTCCACTTGCACATTCCTCTTCTGCACATCTATCACTCACTCCAGTGTTTAATTGCTAAATTGTAATCATTTCGCCACTATGGCCTATGTATTGCCTTACCTCCCTTATCTTACTAATTTGCACACACTGTACATAGACTTTTTTCCCTATTGTGTTATTGACTGTAGGTTTGTTTATTCCATGTGCAACTCTGTGTTGTTGTTTGTGTCACACTGCTTTGCTTTATCTTAGCCAGGTCGCAGTTGTAAATGAGAACTTGCTCTCAACTAGCCTACCTGGTTAAATAAAGGTGTTCTCAACTAGCCTACCTGGTTAAATAAAGGTGTTCTCAACTAGCCTACCTGGTTAAATAAAGGTGTTCTCAACTAGCCTACCTGGTTAAATAAAGGTGTTCTCAACTAGCCTACCTGGTTAAATAAAGGTGAAATAAAACATTTAAAAAAATAGTTGATAAAAAGTTCAGTGTTTTTGCAGACATTACTGCAGTTTTTAATGCAGTGTTTTTATGTGGATAATACCGTAGCAATTACTATAGTATTCTACAGCATACTACAATATTCTATAGTAAGTACTACACATGTTAGAGGGATACTGTTGTGTGTTGTATAGTATTCTATAGTATACTACAGTTTACTACATAATTCTATAGTAAGTACTGGAGTATTCTATAGTAAACTGTAGTATTATTTCATGTGGGTATTGTCGTTGAATTGAGTATTCCAATGTTTTTCTCTTCTCGTAGCATGTTTTACCTCGTAGCATGTTTTACACCCAGGTCACGACACAATAAACAGTGCCTTCAGAAACTATTCACACCCCTTGACTTTTTCCACATTTTGTTGTGTTACAGCCTGAATTAAAAATAGATGAAATCTAGATTTTTGGTCACTGGCCTAAACACAATACCCATAAGGTCAAAGAATAAGTATGTTTTTCAACATTTTCACAAATGAATTAAAAATTAAAAGCTGAAATGTCTTGAGTCAATAAGTATTCAACCCCTTTGTTATGCCAAGCCTAAATAAGTTCAGGAGTAAAAATGTGCTTAACAAGTCACATAATAAGTTGCATGGACTCTGTGTGCAGTAATAGTGTTTAACATGATTTGTTTATGACTACCTCATCTCTGTACCCCACACAGTAAAATTATCTGTAAGGTCCCTCAGTCGAGCAGTGAATTTCAGATTCAAACACAAAGACCAGGGAGGTTTTCCAGTGCCTCGCAAAGAAGGGAATCTATTGGTACATGGGTAAAAAAATAAAAATAAAAGTTTTTAATAGCCTATTACCATGTGCGCATTGCTGCACTTATAATGTGAAGAAATACAGTAGCAAAATAGTTTAGCAACATTATAAGCTAAACGTTCTGATCTGTTGCATCAGCCACATTGTGCAAAAAAGTGTTTTTTTATACGCTAGTGGTTGAATTAATTTGGGATCTCATCCCACAACTGTACCAGACTATGTTTGGAATATTTATTTATCTCACAGAATAGAATAGGTTCAACTTTGTACTATGGGAACTAGAAAATTGATGGCTGAAGAAAAGTAAATGTGAACAGTTCTTCCAATATCTTCAATATGCACCTCGGAATTGGATAAGGACACTCGCAGTTCAGTCCTGGATGTGTCTGTCTTCACTTGTAGCCTGTGAGACCCGATCACATGATTGAGCACGTAGCACTCACGGAGAAGGGTACAATGGTCACTGGCCGCAAAAGGCATGCATTTTTTTAGGGTGCATAACTGCCACACAAATGGGATGGCGCTGTGAAATTCTAGGCATTATCAAGTGTTTGTCAAATTGTGAATGAGTGACTGATGTAGTATGTACAGCCTGAGCAAAAAAACAAAGCAGAGCTCATACCTTTCAAGTGACTTATTTCAAATCATCATTAGATTCGCATCATGCAGCCTTAAAAATCTAAACATATAGCCCAGTGTTTGTAGAACAACTAAAGTTGCATTAATAACTCCTATTACCTAATTCCTATTTCTTTGTTCACTCCTCAACACAGAATAGCCGCATGCATGTGCACACTCCCTCAAATCATTTGTAGAAAATATCCTTTCCATTTTATTCAGCTTTGTTCAATTGTATTCTTCATACTATAAAATAATTGTGTCTGCTAAATGAACTAGTGTAGCCCACAGCCATTTGGCATAGCCAGATGAGGACCTAACAAGGACAACTCAGAGTATGCTATTCTGTTCTTCTGAAATAGACTATATTTTCTTCATATCATGCTTCTTTAGACCTGTCTAAAGAAATAATGGATTTATTGTAATGGTGTAGGCTATATTACATGGATTTATTGTAATGGTGTAGGCTATATTACATGGATTTATTGTAATGGTGTAGGCTATATTACATGGATTTATTAGACTTTTTAAAATGTAGATGTTCACAAGGTCTTCATCAGTGGCTTGTAGGCTATGTGTGGAAACCAGGAGATGCTAAATGTGTTTATGATAATTAACGGTTAATGTGAGACCGACAATTATTTGCTTGACAATCACTGGATGACAAAAGTTTGTGACCGCCACAGCCCTATAGGGGACTTCAAATTTAACAAACACGTCATACAAAAATTAGCTGCCTGCTCTGCACTGACTCAGCTCCGGGATTAAAATGATAGTTTTATTATTTATTTAACTAAGCAAGTCAGTTAAGAACAAATTCTTAATTTACAATGTCGACCTACCCCAACCAAACCTGAACGACGCTGGGCCAATTGTGCGCCGCCCTATGGGACTCCCAATCCCGGCCAGATGTGATACAGCCTAGATTTGAACCAGGGACTGTAGTGACACCTCTTACACTGAGATGCAGTGCCTTAGACCGCTGCGTCACTCGGGAGCCCAGAATCAAGTCAAGTCAAATAGCAGTTGCCTAGCCAATGCTATCTATTACAGCCATTTTTAGTTATCTCTGCAATGTGTTTTGAAAAGGTCCAGCTGTTCCTTGCAGCTGTGTCGATGCACTCTTCACAGATACAAAGAGGCGAAGTGAAAGGTTTCCCTCTTGCCAAAATCTGTCCAAAATAAGCCCAATGCTTTTCAATAGGCTTATTTTGGACCTAAACTTGACACCTGCCTTCCCGCCTTTGGGACAATGACTCCCATTGTTAGGGCGGAGACAAGCATCTTGTCATTATATACAGATCTCTGCACTCCAAAAAGCCAGCCAGTCATACAAACAACATTCCCTCCCACTCCCAGGCATTCATTCACATGGTCCTAAAGTCAAAATTATTGGAAATATTTTATTAGCCTATTTTAAATTGTTGGTGTTGAGCTAGGGTATGGTGACTGCCATTCTCTGCCATATCCACCTGACGCCTCTGCTGAGTACCACTCTCCATATTTTCAAGCATAGTGGTAGCTGCATCATGTTATGGGTATGCTTGTCATCGTTAAGAACTGGGGAGTTTTTCAGGATAAAAAATAAACAGAATTGAGCTGAGCACAGACAAAATCCTAGAGGAAACCTGGTTCAGTCTGCTTTACACCAGGAGATGGGAGATGAATTCACCTTTCAGCAGGACAATAACCTAAAACACAAAGCCAAATCTACACTGGAGTTGCTTACCAAGAAGCCAGTGAATGTTCCTGGGTGGCCAAGTTACAATGTTGACTTAAATCTACTTGAAAATGTATGGCAAGGAATGAAAATGGTTGTCTAGTGATGATCAACAACCAATTTGACAGAGCTTGGAGAATTTTGAAAAGAATAATGGGCAAATGTTGCACAATCCAGGTGTGGAAAGCTCTTAGAAACTCACAGCTCTAATTGCTGCCAAAGGTGCTTCTACAAAGTATTGACTCAGGGGTGTGAATACTTATGTAAATAAGATATTTCTGTATTTAATTTCCCTTAAATTTGCTACATTTTCTAAAAATATGTTTTCACTTTGTCATTATGGGGTATTGTGTGTACATGGGTGAGAGAAGAAAATCAATTGAATCCATTTTGAATTCAGGCTGTAACAAAAGAAAGTGTGCAATAAGTCAAAGGGTATGAATACCTTATGAAGGCGCTGAACATATTCTGCCTCGACTTTAATCGCTTTGATTTACATAGGATCTAGACTCAACCGTTCTTCAAACATGCACAAACACACAGAGACACACAGACACACACCGAGACACATGCTCACCCACACATCTGGTTTAGTTAAGTAGGATGCTGGCAAATGGAAAGTGTATTACGCGTACCGATGTATAACCCCCAACTCGGTGGCCTTGTGGGGAAGTTTGGGAGTTCAATCCCCGGCCGAGTCATACCAAAGACTGTAAAAAATAGGACCCGATGCATCTCTGTCTGGCACTCAGCATTAAGGAGATAGATTGGGGATAAGGCTCTGCGATAGACTAGTATCCTGTCCAGGGGGTATACTTCTACATCAACCTGATTGACCCTATAGAAACAGGAGATAGACTAGTTTCCAGGCCAGGGGGTGTACTTGTAGTATTCAGGCCAGGGGGTGTACTTGTAGTATCCAGGCCAGGGGGTGTACTTTTAGTATCCAGGCCATGGGGTGTACTTGTACATCAAGCTGCCTCACACTACAGAAACAGGAGATAGAAGTATACCCCCTGGACAGGACACTAGTCTACATCAAGCTGATTGACCCTATAGAAACAGGAGATATACTCGTTTCCAGGCCAGGGGGTGTACTTGTAGTATCCAGGCCAGGGGGTGTACTTGTAGTATCCAGGCCAGGGGGTGTACTTGTAGTATTCAGGCCAGGGGGTGTACTTGTAGTATCCAGGCCAGGGGCTGTACTTGTACATCAAGCTGCTTGACCCTACAGAAACAGGAGATAGACTAGTATCCAGGCCAGGGGGTGTACTTGTACATCAAGCTGATTGACCCTATAGAAACAGGAGATAGACTAGTATCCAGGCCAGGGGGTGTACTTGTAGTATCCAGGCCAGGGGGTGTACTTGTACATCAAGCTGATTGACCCTATAGAAACAGGAGATAGACTAGTATCCAGGCCAGGGGGTGTACTTGTAGTATCCAGGCCAGGGGGTGTACTTGTAGTATCCAGGCCAGGGGGTGTACTTGTAGTATCCAGGCCAGGGGGTGTACTTGTACATCAAGCTGCTTGACCCTATAGAAACAGGAGATAGACTAGTATCCAGGCCAGGGGGTGTACGTGTAGTATCCAGGCCAGGGGGTGTACTTGTAGTATCCAGGCCAGGGGGTGTACTTGTAGTATCCAGGCCAGGGGGTGTACTTGTAGTATCCAGGCCAGGGGGTGTACTTGTACATCAAGCTGATTGACCCTATAGAAACAGGAGATAGACTAGTATCCAGGCCAGGGGGTGTACTTGTAGTATCCAGGCCAGGGGGTGTACTTGTACATCAAGCTGCTTGACCCTATAGAAACAGGAGATAGACTAGTATCCAGGTCAGGGGGTGTACGTGTAGTATCCAGGCCAGGGGGTGTACTTGTAGTATCCAGGCCAGGGGGTGTACTTGTACATCAAGCTGATTGACCCTATAGAAACAGGAGATAGACTAGTATCCAGGCCAGGGGGTGTACTTGTAGTATCCAGGCCATGGGGTGTACGTCTACATCAAGCTGATTGACCCTATAGAAACAGGAGACAGGCTTGTATCCAGGCCAGGGGGTGTACTTGTACATCAAGCTGATTGACCCTATAGAAACAGGAGATAGACTAGTATCCAGGCCAGGGGGTGTACGTGTAGTATCCAGGCCAGGGGGTGTACTTGTAGTATCCAGGCCAGGGGGTGTACTTGTAGTATCCAGGCCAGGGGGTGTACTTGTAGTATCCAGGCCAGGGGGTGTACTTGTAGTATCCAGGCCAGGGGGTGTACTTGTACATCAAGCTGCTTGACCCTATAGAAACAGGAGATAGACTAGTATCCAGGTCAGGGGGTGTACGTGTAGTATCCAGGCCAGGGGGTGTACTTGTAGTATCCAGGCCAGGGGGTGTACTTGTAGTATCCAGGCCAGGGGGTGTACTTGTAGTATCCAGGCCAGGGGGTGTACTTGTAGTATCCAGGCCAGGGGGTGTACTTGTACATCAAGCTGATTGACCCTATAGAAACAGGAGATAGACTAGTATCCAGGCCAGGGGGTGTACTTGTAGTATCCAGGCCAGGGGGTGTACTTGTACATCAAGCTGCTTGACCCTATAGAAACAGGAGATAGACTAGTATCCAGGTCAGGGGGTGTACGTGTAGTATCCAGGCCAGGGGGTGTACTTGTAGTATCCAGGCCAGGGGGTGTACTTGTACATCAAGCTGATTGACCCTATAGAAACAGGAGATAGACTAGTATCCAGGCCAGGGGGTGTACTTGTAGTATCCAGGCCATGGGGTGTACTTCTACATCAAGCTGATTGACCCTATAGAAACAGGAGACAGGCTTGTATCCAGGCCAGGGGGTGTACTTGTACATCAAGCTGATTGACCCTATAGAAACAGGAGATAGACTAGTATCCAGGCCAGGGGGTGTACTTGTAGTATCCAGGTCAGGGGGTGTACTTCTACATAAAGCTGATTGACCCTATAGAAACAGGAGACAGACTAGTATCCAGGCCAGGGGGTGTACTTGTAGTATCCAGGCCAGGGGTTCTACTTCTACATCAAGCTGCTTGACCCTATAGAAACAGGAGATAGGAGCTGGAGACTATAAGGCTACTTTACTTACTTACGTGTGACATGCTGGTTACAATAAATCTGTGTGCAGGTTCAAGGTTGCGTCCAGGAAATTCAAGCTTTTTCTCTGTGGATGATAGAGAGGAAATAGGCCAGAGGAGAGGATGCAGCATGATGGAGAACCAGGAGGAATAGAAAAAGTATCCAATAATATCTCCAGCACAAGCCTGGAAACACTTTGTCATGGCCCATAGAGCTATTCTCGCCCATCAAACACCACAGTTTCCCCCCTGCAGTTGAATCCCAAAGATGGGGGAATAAACTCAAACGAGAAAAAGCCTGTTACTCAGGAGGGTGAATTCTCCAGCGGGAGAGACTGATGTTAGTGGCTCAATGGAGATCCCTCATACTTATTTAGGGAGACATGGAGGAGGAGCTGTGACTGTTCTGTATGTAGCCTCTGATCTATAAATGATCCACATGGTCATGTGATCTGATACCGAAACACTCCGAGCCCACTAGGGAAGGCCGACCCAAACTTTTTTGGGGGGGATCCTCTAGCGCTGTAACCCACACGTTAAAACTTAATGATTTAAAGAAGCCAATTCATTTTATCCTATTGCACCATGGAGACTGTGACCCAGTTAGGAAATTTAAATAGGGATTCGATTTGAAGGGGCATATTAATTGGAACAGATGCCTTCTCAATTATTAACATCTCTCACAGCATGCTAGCATGAGCTAAATTTACCCCTCCATGTCTGTCCTCCAGCTGAATGCTTCAGCAGTGGTCTTAATCAGAGGCCAATAAAACACTCTCTGATGAGAAGCCTCTTTGAAGATAGACTCTGAATAAACACACAGTCAATGGACATTCACGTGAGCCCCATGAAATCAGTCACCAGTCGCTATTTCCTGGTGTAATGAACAGACATTCAGACACGATTACCCAGGGGGCTACAGACAAGTTGTGCTGACCCAATGGACAGAGTGTGCAAAGCTGCTGTCAAGGCAAAGGGTGGCTACTTTGAAGAATCTCAAATATAAAATGTATTTTGATTTGTTTAACACTTTTTTGGTTACTACATTTCATAGTTTTGATGTCTTCGCCATTATTCTGCAATGTAGAAAATAGTAACAATTTAGAAAAACCCTAGAATGAGATGTGTCCGAACTGTAAGTTAATTAAATTTCACCTTGCCAACGTTTTCCCTACTTTTTATAGAACACGCCAAAAAAGGGGGACAAGATTTTATGGTCATTATTCCAATATTTTACAGATTAATTTGAGGAGAGCACAAATGTTTTTTCAGGGTTAAAATATCCATCCACTATGTAGATTCCCCATTTCATACTAATGAATGAATGAAAGGTGACTTGTACAAGCAGGTCCAAGTGTTTGTAATTTATTGGTAATTTAATGACAATTTATTTATTCTACCATCATTGTGGGCAACTGTTAGCCTACCTGGGTTTTTAAAGCAATTGTTTACCTCAGAGAGCTGCAAGCATTAACAGATTGTTCAGGAAAATATATTCACAACATAAACCACAAGCTGCCATCGGAGACCAGCGCTGCTATTCACAGTCTATAGATCCACAACCAGATCAGACTTAATTCAAGCTATTTTGCATGATTATGCTTATCTGACCTCCCTCTTCTTGCTACCCCAGCTTTGTTGCTTTACAGAATCTTTGATCTTCCCTGCAAAGGCAAAAAGCCTTTCAAATGCACAGGATTTTGCTATAGACCAAAGTGGGAGTGTTATTTTTTATCAATGAGAAATGCATTGGTCTCGGTCTTGCTCCTCTGCATTTGTTACATCACATTTCCCTTTTTTTGGTTTCTTTGAAAATTCCCAATGAGCAATAGCATGTACTTTATAATAATCATTTTTTTCTTATTTGGAAAGTATATGGGAATATTTCTGTGCAATGTAGTGGAAGCTCCTCAGAGGAGGAAGGGGAGGACCATCCTCCTCAGTGAATTTCATATGAATAAGAATAGTGAAACATTAAAAAAGACAACTTCCTGAGGACGTCCTCCAACCTATCAGAGCTATTGTAGCATGAACCGCCACGTTGTCCACCCAACAAATTAAGGAGAAGCAAGAGAGAGAGAAAGGGAGAGAGAGAGCTAGCTGAGTACTTTCACGTACTTAGCTAGCAAATACAGCTAGCTAGTTTAGCCTACTCAAACACCAGGCTCAAACAGAGAGGGATTCTATGTTAGCTAGCTGGCTATGGCTATCCAACACTGTAACCCTTCCAAGTAAAGGTAAGCTTTTGGTTTTTATTAATTTATTGCCACCAGGACCCGCCGGTGTAACTGCTAAACTGCTTGCTAACTGTACACTGTACTGCATGATTGTAGGTGGTTTACTAACGTGTTATTTCTAGTAGCTATGTTGACTTGAAGTTAGCTAATACAGTGACAACGATGTAAGCTGTGTTGTAGCAGATATGATATGAAGGTTTGGCTTGGAAAGAATTTTTTGCCTGGTCACAGACAGCTGATGTTTACTGAAATCCACAAGGGGAAGGGAAAAGGTGAGAGGAGGAGAGCGCATAGATGCAAGAAGGAATTCTACGACAATCAAAGGGATCATTCTGTTGTATGTGGCTGCTATAAAAGTGGACTGTGTGTGCGTGTGATCAGGGGTGTATTCATTCAGCCAATTCTGTTGAAAAAGGTTCCAGGCAAGATTGTTCAAGGCAGTATTAAATATTTAACTGTCTGTCACTTTGATTACTCAAATTTATTTCGACCTGTGCACCTAAGCTGTAAACTGCCATTCATAAGCTAGGTTGTAGCTACCTCATGGTGGGTGTAGGAAAATATCCTGAAGTAGCCTAAACCTATCAATGTTACATTGAACTGGGTGAATGGAATATGAAATACAGTCATCCAATATGCTGTAATAGAAATAAGGCCATACTCATATAAACAATGATTGTCCTCCCTCATCTTAAATGGCAACGACCGCCACTGGTGCAATGTCATATTTGAGACACTTTTATGGAAGAATGTAAGGGGAACAATAGAAAATGGCCTCCAAGCTCATGGACATAAAGCAGTCATCAGAGATCATTGTATGTAATGACGCCACGCTAGTTTCAGTAAATGGAATTCTGTGCCTTGTGATTTCATGTTGGTTTTCCATTTTGATTTGATGTTCTAGGTTGAAATGGGGAACCTGGCTGAAATGCTGGTCACTCAGTCTAAGTACTGTATGCAGCAAGAGAGCTCTGCACAGTCCATGGAGCACCAAGCTGTCCAAAGCACCACAAGGTGGCTGAAATCTAGGCCATTCACTCCTCTCTGTCCATCGCCCCACTACCACCTAATGGTTTCTACCCCTCAAGACCTTGACCCTTGACCCTCCACCACTGTCCTTTTTCTCCCTCCTTCCCTCCTCCCTGCTTGGTATGATTGATGACCATGATCGCTTGGGTTCTCTTGGGCGGATTATTATCTCTCTGCAGTGGGGCGGACGGCACAGAGTGTCGCCTGTATATCAGAAATCCACTCCTGGCAGCAGTGTAAATTTCCTTTATGTTGTCATAACTTACGGGAAAGCGACAGCGCTATTGGCCGCACCAGTTGTCTGTGAGTTACGGACGCAGATCAAACTCCATGACTTCTTCTCTGCCGAAGTGGAATAGCAACAGTAAAGACATGTTAAAGCAGGGTAGGCCTTAAAAATAAAGAAGAGCCGCACACTCTAGGAGCTTCGACAGCCAAGCTGTCTTCATCAGGGTACAATCACAAACACTGCGGGATGACTCGTTTATATAGTGTCAAGACACACAGGTGTCTGTAATCATGGCCAAGAGTGGCCTAATATCATTGGTTCATTTCTCAAATAATTAAATGGCATAGAAAAGAGCAGCATACAAACAATACAAATGGATAGCATACGATCATAGATTCATTTTAGACTACACAAGCTTACAAACAATTACAATGGCAAAGTCACAATAATCACAAGAATGGCTTCAGATCAAAGACCGAAGGGAGCAAGGGTCTTTAAGTTAAAGATTCAGGCAGCCTCTCGTTTTAACAATAAATGATCAAGGTCACCCCCGCTTTTTTCTTTTTTTTCTAGAAAGCAAAGTAGGCCACCTAGTGCTGTAACTAAATGGTCTTATTGTCTCCAGTGAGCAGTTGTCCTTGGGACCTACATTTTATCGCCTGCCCTTCGCTTTCTATGGTATTAAAACACACATGGCAAACCTAAAAACTAATTAATGGCTCGTCGTCTCAGCGAAGGCTAGAAATAGCTGATAAGAACCTTGATAGTGGTGCTGCAAGTTTCATATATGTTTTTATTGTGATTAAAAAAAAAAGAAATTGTGAGTACGTGTAGGTATGTAGGATATGTGTGTGTGTATGGGTGTGAATGTATGTATATGTGTACGTATGTGTATGTGTGTGTATGTATGGATGTGTGTGTGTGTATATATACAGTATACACCCAAAAATATATATATATATTTTACATTTATTATTATTATATATTTTAACTTCCTTTGATTTTCTTTTTTTAAGCCTGTCACATCTGTGAATGTGGAATGTGTTTTGTTGGTTGATTGAAAAACAAGAAAACGTCAAAAATCAAACGTCAAATTGAAAAAAAAAAAAAAAAACACATGGCAAAACTGCATCAAGGCGACACTCAGAAGCCCACGTTAATGGAGGCTTCATGGGGCTCTGTCATGCTACTCTGTCATGTTTAATAACGGCACATGTAAACAGAAAGTGTATTTGTCAGATCTCTAGGATAGCACCAAGGCTTTCCCTTGGGTCTGAGCACTCCTTAGCACATTCTCATGGTTGTGAGTAAAAGCTGAGTAACAAAGGTATGCAGAGTAACAAAGGAAGCTGCCTTTCAGTTGAAGTGAACGTTGAGAAAAGCAATGCTTTATTCAAGATGCCGGGGCTCAATGGCACCCTGCTGCAATACCCATCCCTCCATCCTTCCTTCGCTCCCGCAATCTTCCACTCCTTTTCCTCCAACCAGAATAGAGTGTTATTCTCATTGCCAGTCTGACTCCCACAGTGTGAGTGAAGGTCAGTGTGCAACAGACACAACAGGCCCCCCACGGTCCCCATCGGCCCCTCCAGGACCACTACTTATCTTCTCTTTATGTTACTTAACTGTCTGAGTTATTCAGGGATCAAAAAAATAAGAACATTAAAAATAACACCTAACATACTGGACTAATGCTCAAAAGGATGAAGCTACAGTATATGTGCTTTAGTTGAGTAATGAATAGTAATGAGAGAGATTCATCCATTCTAGTAGTGAATAGAAATGAGAGAGTCATCCATTCTAGTAGTGAATAGCAATGGGAGATTCATCCATTCTAGTAGTGAATGGTAATGAGAGAGATTCATCCATTCTAGTAGTGAATAGTAATGAGAGAGATTCATCCATTCTAGTAGTGAGTAGTAATGAGAGAGTTTCATCCATTCTAGTAGTGAATGGTAATGAGAGAGATTCATCCATTCTAGTAGTGAATAGTAATGAGAGAGATTCATCCATTCTAGTAGTGAAAAGCAATGAGAGATTCATCCATTCTAGTAGTGAATAGTAATGAGAGATTCATCCATTCTTGACAGTTTAATAATAATAATAATAATAATAATAATAGAGGCTTTTACAATATTTAAACAATTCCTGTGTAACAGACCACGAGCTCCCAAAATATGTGACTCATTGATCATGTATCTAAGCTATAAATATTTATTTGCAAGCTAATAGTATATCTTTTGAGCAAATAATATTTTTATTCAAAATAAAAAACAATTAATTCAATGTTGGGGCCAAGTACAGAAGGTCTACCAGGGCCCTGCTGGGAGAAGGACAAGGAAAATAAGGAGAATGAGAAGGAAAAGAAGAAGAATGAGGAGAGAAGAATGTGGAGAAGGAAGGAGAAGAAGAATGAGAAGGATGAGAAGAAGGATGAAAAGAAGAAGGATGAGAAGGAGAAAAAGAACGATGAGAAGGAGAAGAAGAACGATGAGAAGGAGAAAAAGAACGATGAGAAAGAGACGAAGAAAACGATGAGAAGGAGAAGGAAAATGAGAACGATGAGAAGGAGAAGGAGAACGATGAGAAGGAAAAGAAGAACGATGAGAAGGAGAAGAAGAACGATGAGAAGGAGGAGAAGAACGAGGAGAAAGAGAAGAAGGAAAAGGAGAATGATGAGAATGAGAAGAAGGAGAATGATGAGAATGAGAAGAAGGAGAAGGATGCAAAGGAAAAGGAGAACGATGAGAAGGAAAAGGAGAACGATGAGAAGGAAAAGGAGAATGATGAGAAGGAGAACGATGAGAAGGAAAAGGAGAACGATGAGAAGGAGAAGGAGAACGATGAGAAGGAGAAGGAAAAGGTGAAGGAAAAAGAATGAGCTGACAAGGTAAAAATCTGATATTCTGCCCCTGAACAAAGCAGTTAACCCACTGTTCCTAGGCCATCATTGAAACTAAGAATTTGTTCTCAACTGACTTGCCTAATTAAATAAAGGTCAAATAAAATTAAGTTAAAAAAAGGAGAAGAAGAAAAAGGAGAAGGAATATATCTTTGTCTCTTACTACAGGAAATGGTGGGATTTTTTGTCCTTTTTCTCCCCAATTTCATAGTATCCAATTGGTAGTTACAGTCTATTGCCATCGCTGCAACTCCCGTACGGACTTGGGAGAGGTGAAGGTCGAGAGCCATGCGTCCTCTGAAGCACAACCCAGCCAAGGTGCACTGCTTCTTGACACAAAGCCCGCTTAACCCAGAAGCCAGCCACACTAATGTGTCAGAGGAAACACCATACACCTGGCGACCATGTCAGCGTGCATTGCGCCTGGCCCGCCACAGGAGTCACTAGAGCACGAAGGGACAAGAACATCCCTGCCGGTCAAACCCTCTCCTAACCCGGACGACGCTGGGCCAATTTTGCGCCACCCCATGGGTCTCCCGGTCGTGGCCGGCTGTGACAGGTCCTGGACTCAAACCAGGATCTCTGGTGGCACAGCTAGCACTGCGATGCAATGCCTTAGAATGATGATAATGATAACAAAAATATTTGATGAAAAATTATTTTGGGCCTTACTGTTTTTAGCCCATACAAACACATTGAATGACATATTCACTACATGGAACAAGAGATAGTCCCCAAAATATATCAAAATGTGTGAAGTGTCTCCTATATCTGAGATCTCAGAAAGATCAGGAAACATTATTAACTTCCGGGTTAAGCGGGCATTGTGTCAAGAAGCAGTGCGGCTTGGCTGGGTTGTGTTTTCGGGGGACGCATGGCTCTCGACCTTGGCCTCTCCCGAGTCCGTATGGAAGTAGCAGCGATGGGACAAGACTGTAACTACCAACTGGATTTCATGAAATTGGGGAGAAAAAGGAGTAAAAAAATATAAATAGAACATTTAGCTAAATGATCCTTGGTATGACTTTCTTAAAACAATTCCATATAGCTTAGTAGTCCCCCCCGCTCCCCCTGGCTTAGACTGATGGGTTAAAAGAGAATTCCACCACACACTATATTGTAGTCTGTGACTCCTACTGTGCTGCCTGCCCACTCACTCGCTGACGTTATCTCAGCATGTAGGCTTATATATTTGCACAACCTTTATCGGGCCAGTCATGCCATCGTGCCAGTCTGGCTGAGCTGAACATTTTATTCCGTGCTGTAAAGATGAAACATTCCCAACTCAACATAATAACATTTTATGTAATAGAGTGTAGAGCGAATCTGGTGACAATCAACCTTTTGTGTAAATTTTTAAATAGCTTGATTTCAGACAACGTTATCTCACTGCAGTAAAATGGTAGCCTGGCGAGGCTAGTGAAATAGCACGACACAGAACAGACTTCACGGCCAAAATATTTAACGAGTTATTCATTTTTTTTAGCTATTGTTATAGTTCATTTCAAGGACATGTTTTAACATTTCACAAACTTTCAGATGCAGCATGTTGTTGTATGTTGTAATCCATGCAATGTATTTAGATACATTTATTATGTCACCTTTAGTTAACCAAGAAAAGCCCCTTCGGTTAAAAACATATTTTACTATGGGGACCTGGCAATGTGTGTCATAAGGCAATGTGTGTCATAAGGCAATGTGTGTCATAAGGCAATGTGTGTCATAAGGCAATGTGTGTCATAAGGCAATGTGTGTCATAAGGCAATGTGTGTAGTGATGTATTTAAGTTGTAATGTATAGTACCAGTCAGAAGTTTGGACACACCTACTCATTCTAGGGTTTTTCTTTATATTTACTACTTTCTACAGTGTAGAATAATAGTGAAGACATCCAAACTATGAAATAACACATATGGAATCATGTAGTAAGCAGAAAAGTGTTTAACAAATCAAAATATATTTTATATTTGAGATTCTTCCAAGTAGCCACCCTTTGCCTTGATGACAGATTTGAACACTCTTGGCGTTCTCTCAACCATTTAAAGGAAGGTTAGTGAAGAGTTAACAAAGAGTTAATATGAACTAATATCAAATAAGGAGTTATAAGGATCACTCATAGTTTAATCTCAGATTACTTCACAACAGTAGGGAGATAATACTTTCCAGCAACTTCAAACGAGTAGTGGGAATACAGTGACAACGCTTTATTAGCTCTCTGTTTGACCTCATTGCCTAAATATGAGAGTGGAGTGTTGAGCACCCCTCCTCTTGCAAAATATTCAAATCATATATTCGGAATAAAGGGGTCCAATGGCAATAATTTAATCAATGCAGACCATTACCCCTGAAATAAATACTGCATATGAGGAAGCCAGGTTCCCCCAAGCTCGATACAGTGTAATTGATTCATCAACCATCTATCTAGCTTACATAAAGCGGTCCTCTCAACCATACAGTCCACAACAATCCTTGAACAATATTTATATACCCCAGGGATACAATACATGTACAGATGTAGGATCTTCATTTGAGCCAGTTTGCTACAGCAGGGAAATAATCCTGCAGCAACAGGACATGTAAATTATTATGTGGATTATAATTAATTTACTTTCTTGCAGGGGTTGATACATTTTTCATAAGGGAAAATCAAGTCTGATATTTCAAAGTGGAAATTATCAACTTCAGAAGCCTTTTTAAACCTCAAATACATTGTACGTTTTAAATGTCCTGCATTGCAGGAAAGTTCTCCTGCAATAGGGCGATCAAATTGAGATCGTACATCTGTAGTATGTACTCTGTAGTCCATGGTTGAAATTACATGGAAACAACATTGATTCAAACAGTTTTTGCACATTGGGATCTCACTGTTTTCCCATTTGATGTCTCTTCTACTTGGAAAAGCTAGCCTCTAATGTAGGGCCCAGTCATCACACACAGTTTAGCAATAACATCCTAGAGCTCAAACATGCCTTAAATAATAGATCTGTAGTCCAGCCTTTTTGCCCCATGATACATCTCTTTGTTATTCAGATGTCCACTTTGACTGTCTTTTGTTTCTCCCCAGATGACAGAACTTGGTAAACTTGATCCTATGACATTACGTAAGTTGAGGAGTGAGGAGAGAGCTCCCTGCATCCTTTTTCCTCTTCTCTCCCCACTCCCCTAGCTCCAAAAGAGAAGCCTGCTTAAAAATTACCAGGCCCCTTTTCACTAGAGTATTCCCACCCTGCTATACACCCTGATCCTTCTCAATCATGTATACCAGGGGTGTGAAATATATGGCCCGGGGCCGATCGCAAGGGGGTCCAATCCGGCCCGCAGGTGGTTTGAGTATACTGTATATATATATTTTTAGATAAACTACATGGCCAGGTGGCGCAGTGGTCTAGGGCACTGCATCGCAGCGCCAGCTGTGCCACTAGAGACTCTGTGTTTGCGCCAAGGCTCTGTCGCAGCCTGCCGCGACTGGGAAGTCCGTGGGGTGACACACAATTGGCCTAGCGTCGTCCGGGTTAGTGAGCGGCTTGGCCGGTAGGGATACCCTTGTCTCATCGCTCACCAGCGACTCCTGTGGCGGGCCGGGCGCAGTGCACGCTAACCAAGGTCGCCAGGTGCACTTGGTTGGGTTGTGTTTTCGACCTTTGTCTCTCCCGAGCCCGTACGGGAGTTGTAGCGATGAGACAAGATAGTAATTACTAACAATTGGATACCACGAAATTGGGGAGAAAAGGGGGGATTTTTTATTTTTTTTAATTATTATTATAATTTTTTAACTACATGGCCAGAAGTATGTGGACAGCTTCTCATCGAACATCTCATTCCAAACTAATGGGCATTAATATGGAGTCCTCCTTTGCTGCAATAACAGCCTACACTCTTCTGGGAAGGCTTTGCACTAGATGTTGGAACATTCCTGCAGGGACTTGTTTCTATTCAGACACAAGAGCATTAGTGAGATTGGGCACTGCCGTTGGGTGATTAGGACTGCCTCGCAGTTGGCGTTTCAATTCATCCCAAAGGTGATAAATAGGGTTGAAGTATGGGCTCTGTGCAGGCCAGTCAAGTTCTTCCACACCAATCTTGACAAACCATTTCTGCATGGAACTCGCTTTGTGAACGGGGGCATTGTCATGCTGAAACAGGAAAGGGCCTTCCCCAAACTGTTGCCACAAAGTTGGAAGCAGTGTATCCTCTAGAATGTCATTGTACGCTGTAGAGTTCTGTGAGCTTGTGTGGCCTACCACTTTGTGGCTGAGCCGTTGTTGCTCTTCGTGGCTGAGCCGTTGTTGCTCGTAGACGTTTCGATTTCAAAATAATAGCACTTACAGTTGACAGGGGCAGCTCTAGCAGGGCAGAAATTTGAAGAAGTGACTTGTTGGAAAGGTGCCATCCTATGACAGTGCCAGGGTGATGAAAATACCCTGACAGGGAGAGACACATAGTATGACAGACCCAACTCAAATGTATCCTCCTACCAGTATTTAAGTCTCCCCGCCAGGCGTCCGCAGAAAGTTGCAACTGCATGCAAGCCAAACAAGTACTCTCTTGGGGGCGGGAGAGTGGGAGAGGGGCAATTTTTGGATATTCAAGAATTTGTCAAATTAACTAATTTGATGTGCAATTCGTAAAACAATTTGTAAAATAAACAATTTTAATAAAAAAAATAAAAGAATCAAAGTACAATTAAAAAGTAACAACTTACAAAATCCACTGAGCTGCAAGGACAGCAGGTGCTCGGGTACTGGTTGAACCCTATCTACATGCCTGGAAGTTAATAGCGTGCCTTATATTTAGCTAATGTTAGTGTTAGACAGAGAGAATGGGTGCTGTTCTCTGTGGTTGTGGTGGTGGTGGTGTTGCTGTTGTTGTTCACTTACTGTCCAGAGCACAAGGCATGCATGCTGCGCAAACTGTCATGGTCGACTGTTTACAAGGGGGGAAACTGGAAGGCTAACCTCTCTGACCTCATCTGCACGTCTCTGGCAGACCCATAGAGAGAAACATGCACTGGATATGATGCCATTAAATGATTTATCCCGTTTAAAATGGCTCCCTGGTGAAAAAGCAATGCATAGCCTAGATTTCAGATCCCATTTATTTTCGGTGGTCATATAATATCTGTTAATTATGTCAGCAAAAATGGAACTCATCTGCAGGTGACGTTGGGTTGTGATGAGGGTTATTGTTTATGGTCTGGTGGCAAAATGACTAAATCTATCTGGCTGCATCAGTGATACTAATGGGCTATAGCAGCACCATGTGCACTCTGGTACACAATTATGTTCAGCTTGATCAAATTGATCTAGAAACAAGTTAATAATTCAGGTAGCCATTTTTTTAAATAAAAAGTGTGTTGAGGTCAAATGATATTGGATAGCAGTGACAGTTTTTAGCACCCTAATCTGTTGGATTAAAGTTCCTAGGCCGTCATTGAAAATAAGAATTTGTTCTTAACTGACTTGCCTAGTAAAATAAAGGTAAAATAAATTAAAAAATTAAAAGCTGTAGGAAAGGCATGTTTTATCCTAAGAGTAATAATACATGAAATAACCTATTGAAACCATGAA
Source organism: Oncorhynchus mykiss (assembly GCF_013265735.2). Lineage (NCBI taxonomy): Eukaryota > Metazoa > Chordata > Actinopteri > Salmoniformes > Salmonidae > Oncorhynchus > Oncorhynchus mykiss. The sequence continues at coordinate 11,201,610 of NC_048570.1, forward strand.
ATATGTGACCTTACATTTGATTATGAATTAAACAAAACAACAACCTTATAAGTACATTTGATTGTGAGACTGATTTTGATAAATGTACATTTCATGGTATGAGCGAGCTGCTCAACTTCTGAATTTAAAATTCTTTCTAATGTTGCATTTCACACTGAACCTTTCTTTGATTATTTTGTCATGTTTCCTTGTTTAGGTCTGCTCATAGTTTGCATTGAGTTGCTATTGTTATCCTACTCCAAACATCAAGTGTTAGCTTGACTAGCTCTGTCCTTGTTGTCAGTCAGGCAGTGTCTCAGGCAGAAGTCTAGACCATCCTTTCACATTCATCTGCTCTTGTGAGATTGCTTTATATGATTAAGTATTGGGCACTCAATCTTCTTTATGTGTTTTCTTCTAAAGGGAGCCGGTCTTCGCCATGCTATGTAAATGAAGAATAGTCTCCCGATCATGTGGATTGTGGATGGAAACAAGGGCAGGTATAGCACACAGTGGAGTCTCCACATCCACCCATGTTCAATAAGCTTGTTTTTACATGGCTCTCTGATGAGCCTTACACACTAGTATCCTCTCTGATGTCTTCACAGTGTGAGTCACCCGTTCCTCAGGCTTATCGATCGCAGACAGAAAAGACAGAATTTTTTTTTTCCAGACTTGAAATTTCAGAGGGCATTGCTCCTCTGTGACTTGTCCTTAAAGTGCTGGTGAATGTTGAACTTCTACTGGCAATTAGGTGGAGGAAGCGAGCGACTGATACTATGATGGTAGAACAATCTCAGCCTTTCCCCTGAGGGACTCACTGGGGCATATCCATACGCCCAGTGTAAAGACTGCTGACATATATTTAAACATAAGAGAGCGATGAACAGTGGGATTATGGTATGGGCGGGCATAAGATATGGACAACGAACACAATTGCATTTTATCTATGGCAATTTTATGCACGGCGATACCGTGACGAGATCCTAAGGCCCATTGTCTACAAAATAGCTTCCAACACTCTACTCAGCAAACTGGATGCAGTCTATCACAGTGCCATCCGTTTTGTTACCAAATCACCTTATACCACCCACCACTGCGACCTGTATGCTCTAGTCGGCTGGCCCTCGCTACATATTCGTCACCAGACCCACTGGCTCCAGGTCATCTATAAGTCTATGCTAGGTAAAGCTCCGCCTTATCTCAGTTCACTGGTCACGATAACAACACCCACCCGTAGCACACGTTCCAGCAGGTATATCTCACTGATCATCCCCAAAGCCAACACCCCATTTGGCCGCCTTTCCTTCCTGTTCTCTGCTGCCAGTGACTGGAACAAATTGCAAAAATCGCTGAAGCTGGAGACTTATACAGTGGGGAGAACAAGTATTTGATACACAAGCTGCTTGCCTATTGTCCTGTAGCCCATCCCAGCCTTGTGCAGGTCTACAATTTTATCCCTGATGTCCTTACACAGCTCTCTGGTCTTGGCCATTGTGGAGAGGTTGGAGTCTGTTTGATTGAGTGTGTGGACAGGTGTCTTTTATACAGGTAACGAGTTCAAACAGGTGCAGTTAATACAGGTAATGAGTGGAGAACAGGAGGACTTCTTAAAGAAAAACTAACAGGTCTGTGAGAGCCGGAATTCTTACTGGTTGGTAGGTGATCAAATACTTATGTCATGCAATAAAATGCAAATTAATTTCTTAAAAATCATACAATGTGATGTTCTGGATTTATGTTTTAGATTCCGTCTCTCACAGTTGAAGTGTACCTATGATAAAAATTACAGACCTCTACATGCTTTGTATGTAGGAAAACCTGCAAAATCGGCAGTGTATCAAATACTTGTTCTCCCCACTGTATTTCCCTCACCAACTTTAAACATCAGCTATCTGAGCAGCTAACCGATCGCTGCAGCTGTACACAGTCCACAGTCCTGTACACAATCTGTAAATAGCCCACTCAATCTACCTACCTCATCCCCATACTGTTTTTATTTACTTTTCTGCTCTTTTGCACACCAGTATCTCTACTTGCACATCATCATCTGCTCATTTATCACTCCAGTATTAATCTGCTAAATTGTAATTATTCGCTACTATGGCCTATTTATTGCCTACCTCCTCATGCCTTTTGTACACACTGTATATAGACTTTCTTTTTTTCTACTGTGTCATTGACTTGTTTATTGTGTTATTGGCTTGTTTATTATTTACTCCATGTGTAACTCTGTGTTATTGTCTGTGTCACACTGCTTTGCTTTATCTTGGCCAGGTCGCAGTTGCAAATGAGAACTTGTTCTCAACTAGCTTACCTGGATAAATAAAGGTGAAATAAAAAAATGTATTAAAAAATTGTCGTGCCATTCATACACCACCATCACATCATGTTTCAGATGATAATGCACGGCCCCATGTTGCAAGGCTCTATACACAATTCCTGGAAGCTGAAAATGTACCAGTTCTTCCATGGCCTGCATGCTCACCAGACATGTCTCCTATTGAGATGCTCTGGATCGACGTGTACGACAGCGTGTTCCATTTCCCACCAACATCCAGTAACTTCACATAGCCTTTGAAGAGGAGTGGGACATCATTCCACAGACAGCATTCAACAGCCTGATCAACTCTATGTAATGGAGATGTATCACACTGCATGAGGCAAATACTGGTCACACCAGATACTGACTGGTTTTCTGATCTCTACCTTTCTGTGACCAACAGCTGCATACAGTATCTATTCCCAGTCATGTGAAAATCCATGGATTAGGGCCTAATGAATTGATTTCAATTGACTAATTTCCTCATATGAACTGTAACTCAATAAAATCTTTGAAAATGTTGCATGTTGTGTTTATATTTTTGTTCAGTTTAAGTTCATTGCGCCCATTGTTGTTACGCCTGCTCCCGCTTCCCCTCTCTGGAGCCCGAGGGCGCCAGGCCGCCCTTCATTACGCACACCTGTCACCATCATTATGCGCACCAGCGCTCATTGGACTCACCTGGACCCTTTAACTTGGTTGATTGCCCCTCTATATCTGTCTGCTCCTCAGTTTGTTCCACGTGTCAGCATCATTGTCATTTTGTTTTCCCCTGTCCAGACACTGTCCTTATTGTGTTCCTGTTCGTGTTTCATTAAATGTTCACTCCCTATACTTGCTTCTCGTCTCCAGCATCTGTCCTTACAATTGTAGTCAAGTCTCAAGACATTTCCTTTGACAAACTTGCCATAAAGTAGACATTAAACTTTACGACAGACGCCCTACGTTTTAAGCTCATGCTATATAGCCATGGTTGATGGACTCTGGCTGAAGCTTGTCAGGGCTTCTGCTCTGATTCATTCGTACCACACCACTGAATAATATCGCTAAATAGTCCCTTCACCGTGCTAGCGGGACAATTAGTGTGAAATGCTGGTGGGTGATTATGGACTACGTCTTACAAATTAAAGTGCCAAAGTGGGGCGAACCAGTAAGGGCCCTGTCCTGAAGTCAACCATTTATGTTATTAGATTTACCACACAGGGGAGCTTATTGCAGTCTTACATCTCCTGTGTAAATTGAAAAACTATATTTGTAAATGAGTGGGCATAAATGCCATTAACCACTCAAAACCAATAAAGAAAGTAATCATTCCATAATCCACCGATGACACCGCAAACCCAAACAGACCAGCAGTAATGGCAAGAATACTGCAGTGGTATGTTCTTATTGTGTCCGTGAGTCATGTCTATACACAGTATTTGACCATATGAGAAGGTGTAAACACAATGTCATTTAAATAGCCACGGGATTTCATTCATATTGAGCTCATGGCTAGGCACAAGCTCGCTCACCATGGAGGTCTGTTGCCCATTGATGGTGCCAAAGGACATTAGAACACTGCATATAGTTCAGACCCCAAACCAACACAACATTAGCATCACAAAGAGAGAAATGGTAGCATTGTCCTCTGTGGGGTGAGAACAGAAAAAAGAGCTGCTGCTCTACCCTGAGGGAGCCTTGGGCTGAACAGAGTCGTCTCAACGTCGCCTATAGCCCCACTCAACCCATCACCACCTAAATATGGAACAATGTCCTGGTACCCTGGCACAGCAGCCGTACAATACAACCCTGAGCAAAACTCTCCCTTACACAGAAGAGCCGACTCAGATGACACAAATACGCATCATTAAAATTGCCCGGGAACAAATTTGGGCTGGTTAACATGGTAGCATCTGAATGAGGAATCTACAATAACAACACAGTATGGTTTCATTTTTCAACTCCCAAAGTTGTCAATTGTCTGCCTCAGTTCCCTACAGAACAGAGTGATCTAATCTTACTGCCATCACCAAATTTGAGAAATGTATTCTACAAATTCTACAGCTTTACTCGAAGGCCAGGTCACGGCAATGGTAACAAAAACTATTTCATCCCGAATGCACAACATCAGAGCAGTGCATGCTGGGACTTCCTGTTCGAAAAGGAAGCTGCGAAGGAGAGTCAGAGGGGTCACAGGGGGGGGGGGGGGGGGGGGGGGGGGGGGGGGGGTTCATCAACAGGGATGTGTTTCATCAACAAGGTGGAGTTTCATCAACAGGGGGGGTTTCATCAACGGGGGGGGGGGGTTCATCAACGGGGGAGTGTTTCATCAACAGGAGGTATTTCATCAACGGGGGGGTATTTTCATCAACGGGGGGAGGGTTCATCAACAGGGGGTATTTCATCAACGGGGGGAGGGTTCATCAACAGGGGTATTTCATCAACGGGGGGGTGTTTCATCAACGGGGATGTGTTTCATCAACTGGGATGTGTTTCATCAACTGGGATGTGTTTCATCAACTGGGATGTGTTTCATCAACTGGGATGTGTTTCATCAACTGGGATGTGCTTCATCAACAGGGGGGTGTCTCTCTGGACCCAGAGCTTGTTAAAAACACTGCACACAGACTCCTCAGCACTGCACCATACAGCACAACACAGCCAAGCCTGACACACCAGCTTTCCACAATACTTTGTTTTCTTTCTCCTCTCATTCACAGGCCTGGGTAAACATTGGTATGCAGCAGGAAAGTACTGTTTTACCCCTGTGTTCCCCTGTCTGACTCAGGTTCAGTGTTTTTCTACAGGAAATCAATCCCTGCATAATGGTTGGAGACTGAAGTAAGGAGCTGCTCTCCCTCGACTGGGATGTGCTCTGAGTTTCACAAACTCCATGGGAAAATGGCAGCCTCACTCCTGCATTTACAACTGAATCTATACTTCAACAGCTGTGAGCTTCATCAACAGGGGGGTTTCCTCAACAGGGGGTGCTTCATCAACAGGGAGTGCTTCATCAACAGGGGGTGCTTCATCAACAGGGATGTGTTTTATCAACAGCTGTGTGTTTCATCAACAGGGGGTGCTTCATCAACAGGGGGGGTTTCCTCAACAGGGGGTGCTTCATCAACAGGGATGTGTTTTATCAACAGCTGTGTGTTTCATCAACAGGGGGTGCTTCATCAACAGGGGGAGTGCTTTATCAACAGGAGGTGCTTCATCAACAGGGATGTGTTTTATCAACAACTGTGTTTCATCAACAGCTCTGTTTCATCAACAGCTGTGTGTTTCATCACCAGGGGGGTGCTTCATCAACAGTGGGGTGCTTCATCACCAGGGGGGTGCTTCATCAACAGTGGGGTGCTTCATCAACAGGGATGTGTTTTATCAACAGCTGTGTGTTTCATCAACAGGGTGTGCTTCATCAACAGGGATGTGTTTTATCAACAGCTGTGTGTTTCATCAACAGGGGGTGCTTCATCAACAGGGGGGGTTTCCTCAACAGGGGGTGCTTCATCAACAGGGGGTGCTTCATCAACAGGGATGTGTTTTATCAACAGCTGTGTGCTTCATCAACAGGGGGGGTGCTTCATCAACAGGGGGTGCTTCATCAACAGGGGGTGCTTCATCAACAGGGGGTGCTTCATCAACAGGGATGTGTTTTATCAACAACTGTGTATCATCAACAGCTGTGTGTTTCATCATCAGGGGGTGCTTCATCAACAGTGGGGTGCTTCATCACCAGGGGGGTGCTTCATCAACAATGGGGTGTTTCATCAACAGGGGGTGTTTAATCAACAATGGGGTGTTTCATCAACAGGAATGGATTTAATATTTAATCAACAGGGGGGTGTTTCATCAACAGGGGTGTTTTACCAACATGGGGGTGTTTCATCAGCATGGGGGTGTTTTATCAACAAGGGTGGTGTTTAGTCAACAAGGGGATGTATTTCATCAACAGGGGGTTTCATCAACAGAGAGGTTCTTCATCAACAGCTGTGTGTTTCATCAACAGGGGGGTGTTTCATCAACAAGGAGGTTCATCAACAGCTGTGTGTTTCATCAACTGGGATGTGTTTCATCAACTGGGATGTGTTTCATCAACTGGGATGTGCTTCATCAACAGGAGGGTGTCTCTCTGGACCCAGAGCCTGCTAAAAACACTGCACACGGACTCCTCACCACTGCACCATACAGCACAACACAGCCAAGCCTGTTTTAGTGAATCTCTCTCCTGACACACCAGCTTTCCACAATACTTTGTTTTCTTTCTCCTCTCATTCACAGGCCTGGGTAAACATTGGTATGCAGCAGGAAAGTACTGTTTTACCTTTGTGTTCCTATGTCTGACTCAGGTTCAGTGTTTTTCTACAGGAGATCAATCCCTGCATAATGGTTGGAGACTGGAGTAAAGAGAGGCTCTCCCTCGACTGGGATGTGCTCTGAGTTTCACAAACTCCATGGGAAAATGGCAGCCTCCCTCCTGCATTTACAACTGAATCTTTACTTTTTAAATAAACATCCGCCGTGAACCCTTGAGAGATGACAGATACAAGTCTACCTTTAAAAATAAGGATATTAAGTGTATGTGTATTGGAAAAACAAACTGAGTCCACTTGCGATCTTTTATGGGATTTATTTCCCATTCCATTTCAATTGATAATGCACCGATTTGTAAAAGGAAAATATTATTTTTGTTCGAGAAATAGATTGGCGAAGGGGAAGCTCCCAGCATAATCAGAACTAAAAATCAAACACAACCTTCATATGAACTCCCGTCATAGATTTCTGATACACAGAAACTCCTATTTTGCTGTTAACAAGTAAACTCTGGAAGCAAAAAAGAGCAGAGGATTTAGACAGTTAGTCATAATGCACCAGTCATTTACCCATAATGCACCAGTCATTTACCCACCATTGGTATTTGCTTTCATCTGCAACACATTTGTACAATGGGAGATAAGCAACACTTTAAAATGATGGAGAACCTGCCAACTATCTTCCTCGAGGCTGACAGCAAAGGGACTGTGTGACTGGTTTTCACCAATACCACTGGAAAACACATTGTCTGCTAGAGAGTAACTCATAGTAAGACAATATGACAGACCGAGTAAACAAATCATCTACGGAGGCTCCATCACTGGTTCTCAAGACAGCGAGGGTCCTCGTATGTGGGAATTGTTCAAATGGAGTCGTGTTCAATTGATTCCTAGATCACTTCTGATGTAGATATGGCATCAACTCACTGGCAGACATACTCATTGCAGCTCTCGGCTGGTGACAGAAGTGAGAATAGGAGATGACAGGTTGTTATGGATATCATGACACCAAGTCCAAGAGATGTGACACCAGCTTCAGATAAAGATGGACCAAACAGCCCAGTGTTGAGTAAGGAGTTGACGTGATAACCTGAATATGCATGACGGGGTCTTAAGGACCAATCATAGGGGACCTCTGATGCCGACGGATTTAGTCTTTTCTTTGTATCTTTCTTCGTGGAGTTGTATCTGCTGTCATTCTGACCCACAGGAAAAAATGATTCAGTTAACTATAGAATACTACAGTGTCTAATGAGCATATACCCTGTCCATATACCCTGTCCATATCCCCTGTCCATACCCCCTGTCCATACACCCTGTCCATACCCCCTGTCCATATACCCTGTCCTTATACCCTGTCCATATACCCTGTCCATATACCCTGTCCATATCCCCTGTCCATATCCCCTGTCCATATACCCTGTCCATATACCCTGTCCATATCCCCTGTCCATATCCCCTGTCCATATCCCCTGTCCATATCCCCCGTCCATATACCCTGTCCATGTACCCTGTCCATATACCCTGTCCATTCCCCTCCACCTTATCCCAATTTGTGTCACCAATAAGTGAGAAAACTACATGCCATGTTTAGACCATATATTGTGTCCCCTGCAGGTCCGACCTACAGGTTATGGAAAATGTGTTGTTTTAGCATTTCTCCAGTGGGTTTCTTCAAGTAAAAAAACTCCACTTCAATGTCAAAGATAATAAAACAAAAACATGAAAGTAAACACTACAGTAATGTCTGCAAAAATACTATAGGAATACTAAAGTATACTACAATCCACAAAATCAACACATTAATTACTATAGTATATACAGTTTTCTTTTACTACAGTATTTATACTATAGTTAACTGTCAAAACTACATTATAAACTGTGTGGTTCGAGCCCTGAATGCTGCGGCTAAGGGCAGCTCTGCGGCTAAGGGCAGCTCTGCGGCTAAGGGCAGCTCTGCGGCTAATGGCAGCTCTGCGGCTAAGGGCAGCTCTGCGGCTAAGGGCAGCTCTGCGGCTAATGGCAGCTCTGCGGCTAATGGCAGCTCTGCGGCTAAGGGCAGCTCTGCGGCTAAGGGCAGCTCTGCGGCTAAGGGCAGCTCTGCGGCTAAGGGCAGCTCTGCGGCTAAGGGCAGCTCTGCGGCTAATGGCAGCTCTGCGGCTAAGGGCAGCTCTGCGGCTAAGGGCAGCTCTGCGGCTAATGGCAGCTCTGCGGCTAATGGCAGTGTCACGTTCTGACCTCTAGTTCTGTTGTTTTGTATTTATTTAGTATGGTCAGGGCGTGAGTTGGGTGGGCAGTCTATGTTTGTTTTTCTATGTTTTGGGGCATTTCTATGTTTTCGGCCTAGTATGGTTCTCAATCAGAGGCAGGTGTCGTTAGTTGTCTCTGATTGAGAATCATACTTAGGTAGCCTGGGTTTCACTGTGTGTTTGTGGGTGATTGTTCCTGTCACTGTGTTTGTTGTCACAGGATAGGCTGTATAGGTTTTCACGTTCCGTTTGTTGTTTTGTAGATTTGAGTTATTTCATGTATCGTTCAGTTTTCCATTAAAGAACATGAATAACCACCACGCTGCTTTTTGGTCCGCTTCTCCTCCTACAGACGAACGTCGTTACAGGCAGCTCTGCGGCTAATGGAAGTTCTGCGGCTAAGGGCTGTTCTTAGGCACAATGCAATGTTCGGATACAGCCCTTAGCCGTGGTATATTGGCCATATACCACACCCCTCATGCCTTATTGCTTAAGTATACTACAGTAAATACTACAATATACTGCAGTAAATACTAAAGAATTCACCTGTATTGTTTATGCAGACTTTAGCCCACAAAAACACTTCAATGAACAGTAAAGTCCGAAAAAACACTACAGTAAATACTATAGTATTTCTACAACGTGGGGATTCCCTCTAGATTTTCAGCAGTGTATCAGACACAGTAGGAGGGCAGACGGAGCCACAGATGCAGAGATCTTGGCCCGTTACTGACAACTATCTCATCAGATGATACATGATTTATTTGTGTTGAAAACATATTACTTCTCATAAAATGTCTGCCCTGATCATTAGTCACCCCGGGGTTTAGCCCTCCCTCCCTCCCTCCCACCCACCACGCCTCCACACCCCGGGGTTTAGCCCTCCCTCCCTCCCTCCCACCCACCACGCCTCCACACCCCGGGGTTTAGCCCTCCCTCCCTCCCTCCCACCCACCACGCCTCCACACCCCGGGGTTTAGCCCTCCCTCCCTCCCTCCCACCCACCACGCCTCCACACCCCGGGGTTTAGCCCTCCCTCCCTCCCTCCCACCCACCACGCCTCCACACCCCGGGGTTTAGCCCTCCCTCCCTCCCTCCCACCACGCCTCCACACCCCGGGGTTTAGCCCTCCCTCCCTCCCACCCACCATGCCTCCACACCCCGGGGTTTAGCCCTCCCTCCCACCCACCCACCACGCCTCCACACCCCGGGGTTTAGCCCTCCCTCCCACCCACCCACCACGCCTCCACACCCCGGGGTTTAGCCCTCCCTCCCTCCCACCCACCATGCCTCCACACCCCGGGGTTTAGCCCTCCCTCCCACCCACCACGCCTCCACACCCCGGGGTTTAGCCCTCCCTCCCTCCCACCCACCATGCCTCCACACCCCGGGGTTTAGCCCTCCCTCCCACCCACCCACCACGCCTCCACACCCCGGGGTTTAGCCCTCCCTCCCACCCACCCACCACGCCTCCACACCCCGGGGTTTAGCCCTCCCTCCCACCCACCACGCCTCCACACCCCGGGGTTTAGCCCTCCCTCCCACCCACCCACCACGCCTCCACACCCCGGGGTTTAGCCCTCCCTCCCACCCACCACGCCTCCACACCCCGGGGTTTAGCCCTCCCTCCCACCCACCCACCACGCCTCCACACCCCGGGGTTTAGCCCTCCCTCCCACCCACCCACCACGCCTCCACACCCCGGGGTTTAGCCCTCCCTCCCACCCACCACGCCTCCACACCCCGGGGTTTAGCCCTCCCTCCCTCCCACCACGCCTCCACACCCCGGGGTTTAGCCCTCCCTCCCTCCCACCCACCACGCCTCCACACCCCGGGGTTTAGCCCTCCCTCCCTCCCACCCACCACGCCTCCACACCCCGGGGTTTAGCCCTCCCTCCCACCCACCACGCCTCCACACCCCGGGGTTTAGCCCTCCCTCCCTCCCACCCACCATGCCTCCACACCCCGGGGTTTAGCCCTCCCTCCCACCCACCACGCCTCCACACCCCGGGGTTTAGCCCTCCCTCCCTCCCACCCACCATGCCTCCACACCCCGGGGTTTAGCCCTCCCTCCCTCCCACCCACCACGCCTCCACACCCCGGGGTTTAGCCCTCCCTCCCACCCACCACGCCTCCACACCCCGGGGTTTAGCCCTCCCTCCCACCCACCACGCCTCCACACCCCGGGGTTTAGCCCTCCCTCCCTCCCACCCACCATGCCTCCACACCCCGGGGTTTAGCCCTCCCTCCCACCCACCACGCCTCCACACCCCGGGGTTTAGCCCTCCCTCCCTCCCACCCACCATGCCTCCACACCCCGGGGTTTAGCCCTCCCTCCCTCCCACCCACCATGCCTCCACACCCCGGGGTTTAGCCCTCCCTCCCACCCACCCACCATGCCTCCACACCCCGGGGTTTAGCCCTCCCTCCCACCCACCCACCACGCCTCCACACCCCGGGGTTTAGCCCTCCCTCCCTCCCACCCACCACGCCTCCACACCCCGGGGTTTAGCCCTCCCTCCCTCCCACCCACCATGCCTCCACACCCCGGGGTTTAGCCCTCCCTCCCACCCACCACGCCTCCACACCCCGGGGTTTAGCCCTCCCTCCCACCCACCACGCCTCCACACCCCGGGGTTTAGCCCTCCCACCCACCACGCCTCCACACCCCGGGGTTTAGCCCTCCCTCCCACCCACCATGCCTCCACACCCCGGAGTTTAGCCCTCCCTCCCTCCCACCCACCACGCCTCCACACCCCGGGGTTTAGCCCTCCCACCCACCCACCATGCCTCCACACCCCGGAGTTTAGCCCTCCCTCCCTCCCACCCACCACGCCTCCACACCCCGGGGTTTAGCCCTCCCACCCACCCACCACGCCTCCACACCCCGGGGTTTAGCCCTCCCTCCCACCCACCCACCACACCCCCCGGGGTTTTTCCCACCCACCACGCCTCCACACCCCGGGGTTTAGCCCTCCCTCCCACCCACCACGCCTCCACACCCAGGGGTTTAGCCCTCCCTCCCACCCACCCACCACGCCTCCACACCCCGGGGTTTAGCCCTCCCTCCCACCCACCCACCCACCACGCCTCCACACCCCGGGGTTTAGCCCTCCCTCCCACCCACCACGCCTCCACACCCCGGGGTTTAGCCCTCCCTCCCACCCACCACGCCTCCACACCCAGGGGTTTAGCCCTCCATCCCACCCACCACGCCTTCACACCCCGGGGTTTAGCCCTCCCTCCCTCCCACCCACCATGCCTCCACACCCCGGGGTTTAGCCCTCCCTCCCACCCACCACGCCACCACACCCCGGGGTTTAGCCCTCCCTCCCTCCCACCCACCACGCCACCACACCCCGGGGTTTAGCCCTCCCTCCCTCCCACCCACCACGCCTCCACACCCCGGGGTTTAGCCCTCCCTCCCACCCACCATGCCTCCACACCCCGGGGTTTAGCCCTCCCTCCCACCCACCACGCCTCCACACCCCGGGGTTTAGCCCTCCCTCCCACCCACCACGCCTCCACACCCAGGGGTTTAGCCCTCCCTCCCTCCCACCCACCATGCCTCCACACCCCGGGGTTTAGCCCTTCCTCCCACCCACCACGCCTCCACACCCCGGGGTTTAGCCCTCCCTCCCACCCACCACGCCTCCACACCCCGGGGTTTAGCCCTCCCTCCCACCCACCACGCCTCCACACCCCGGGGTTTAGCCCTCCCCCCTGGGTAGGGACCAGGAGAGGGGCTGGGTAGGGACCAGGAGAGGGGCTGGGTAGGGACCAGGAGAGGGGCTGGGTAGGGACCAGGAGAGGGGCTGGGTAGGGATCAGGAGAGGGGCTGGGTAGGGATCAGGAGAGGGGCTGAGTAGGGATCAGGAGAGGGGCTGGGTAGGGACCAGGAGAGGGGCTGGGTAGGGACCAGGAGAGGGGCTGGGTAGGGACCAGGAGAGGGGCTGGGTAGGGACCAGGAGAGAGGCTGGGTAGGGACCAGGAGAGGGGCTGGGTAGGGACCAGGAGAGGGGCTGGGTAGGGACCAGGAGAGGGGCTGGGTAGGGTGGTTGGTAACCTAAGACAATTATGGTCTAGTACTGAGCAATGTGTGAAGCCATTGCTAGTGGGACCAGCTGGGATGAACCTGACTGAGGGCCCTTGCTCTATTATGAATATGTAAGTAGGTAAGCAACCTGCCTGGAGGCTGATTGCTTGTTGCTGTCAGATCCATTTATACAAAACACTCAGCTTGTCAATATGTGTATCAAAAAGTCCATCAGATATAACTTCTGCATTCAGACTGTTTTAGTCAGTGGTGTTGAACCAGTGTGGGCGGTTTATGAGTTGACTTGTTCAGCGCTTCATTGAAGAAGAGTTCACGGACCCACTGTGTACAGCAGTGTTCAGGTCTTTTTCACTCTCAGACACATCCTGTATTTATGAGAGCTACAACTATATCACTGACAGCTCAGGACCCAAGGCTAAAAGTACAGGTAGCTTGGGAGCAGCACACAGTACTATATCTGAGTTAAACAAAACCATGAAGGAGACAGAGCTGAGATCTGAGAAAAATAAAACCATGAAGGAGACAGAGCTGAGATCTGAGTTAAATACAGCCATGGAGGAGACAGAGCTGAGATCTGAGTTAAATACAACCATGAAGGAGACAGAGCTGAGATCTGAGTTAAATACAACCATGAAGGAGACAGAGCTGAGATCTGAGTTAAATACAGCCATGAAGGAGACAGAGCTGAGATCTGAGCTAAATACAGCCATGAAGGAGACAGAGCTGAGATCTGAGTTAAATAAAACCATGATGGAGACAGAGCTGAGATCTGAGTTAAATACAGCCATGAAGGAGACAGAGCTGAGATCTGAGATAAATAAAACCATGAAGGAGACAGAGCTGAGATCTGAGTTAAATACAACCATGAAGGAGACAGAGCTGAGATATGAGTTAAATACAGCCATGAAGGAGACAGAGCTGAGATATGAGTTAAATACAGCCATGAAGGAGACAGAGCTGAGATCTGAGTTAAATACAACCATGAAGGAGACAGAGCTGAGATCTGAGTTAAATACAACCATGAAGGAGACAGAGCTGAGATCTGAGTTAAATAAAACCATGAAGGAGACAGAGCTGAGATCTGAGTTAAATAAAACCATGAAGGAGACAGAGCTGAGATCTGAGTTAAATACAGCCATGAAGGAGACAGAGCTGAGATCTGAGTTAAATAAAACCATGAAGGAGACAGAGCTGAGATACGGCTGGAGCAGATCCACATATTGTTCCTATATAAAGTTCCTCATATTACAAACATTTTCTTGTATAAATGTTTAATCATCTCTCACAGCCGTAGCAATTCAATATTGAAGAGGATTTTAATCCCAGCTCTCCATGTTGCAAGTGATGTTAGGCAGAATCTCTCTGGAACGTGTCCAGGCACCAATTATCTGTCGGCCAAGGAGAGGAAGGCGAGGGAAAGAGAGGGGAAAGAGACCGGGGAAAGAGAGGGGCCAGAGAGAGAAAGGAGACTGGGGAAGGTTAGAGGAAGGAAAAGAGGTCCATTTATGTGAAGGAGTGGTGCGTGGAAAAGAACAGGGGGAATTATGCAAAACTAGTGAACAGCTCAATGGGTTTTGGGTCTGCTGCACAATGCAAAATGAGGCACAGCACCATGCTATCCCCCTGAATCTACAAGATAGGAGCATCTGAAGAGCAAGATGGACTGGACTTTTCATCTATAGCACATGAGCAAAGAATAGCTGAGAAAACACGAACAAAAAACGCATCATTGTAATGTTATCCAGTCCAACCGTCGTACAGTTTGCGGAAGACAGATCGGGCAGTTGCTAAACATGGTCGGTTCAATGTCTGGCGGAATCCCAGTAGCGCGCCTTTGAGGAATTGCATGCAGTGTTTAGGCCGGGGACAAAGCCCTGAAAGACAAACAAGAGCTAGACAGATTGGAGTGAGCAGATGAATCCGGGGACAGAACTGGCCAGAGAAATGCCAGTGGTTTAGAAAGGGCAACAATGGCCAGGGGGAACAGTAACCACGGCTGCTGTTGTTTCCCTGTAATCCCTCGTCGTGTAAAATCTCCACATCGAAACTCGCTTTCTCCTACACACACACACTCACACACAGGCACACACACACAGGCACACACACACACACAGGCACACACACACACACAGGCACACACACACACAGGCACACACACACATTCACACATTCACACACACACACACACACACACACACACACACACACACACACACACAGGCACACAAAGGCACACACACACACACACACACACACACAGGCACACAAAGGCACACACACACACACACACACACAGGCACACACACACAGGCACACACACACACACACACATTCACACACACACGCACATGCACCTCTGAGGTTCATGTGACTGTCAACGGGATGAAGTCCAAACCACATCATATTTTGTAAGCCGTCTCTAAGGTGTTACACATCTGTAAATACAGAACAGTTCTTTGAAATGCTTTAAGTTGCATCTCATTGGTGAACTGACCTTTTTAACATGATTATCTCTCTCTAGACGGCGTTCATGACATCAGTGATGCGAATCTGCCACATAAAACGACCATCAATGGCATTGAAGTTTATTTCCTCCTCCTTCCTCCTCGCCTTCAGCCTCCCCATCACTAGAAAGCCATTTCTAGTGATGGGGAGGAAGATCCATGTAGCTTCTGGCCATTCTAATTATGAAACAGGTCTAATAAACACTGTGTAATCTCCCAGTTGGTTATGATAAACACATTGGAACGGAATGAAAGGGCTTTTTTTTTAAGGAAACAGCGCCTATGCTGGCTTTGTGTGAAGAGCGATATCCGATAACAAGAAGGGCAATTTCCCCGTCAGATGACATGAATGTGTGCAGCTCGGCTCAGAGAGAATGGTGAAGCGGACTAAATGAGCTGTGTGGCTAGATGGCTGCTCTCAGCACTGTGCTGAATTCCATAGTGGATTGACTGGCTGACAGGGCAGCACCGGCAGATCAAACTAGTTTTGTCACGATACCAGAATTTTGACTTTGATACCGATACCAGGTTTAGTATCACAATACTCGATACCATCACGACACTCGATACCAAAACGATACCACAGCAAAAACAAAGGTTTTCAATAAAGGTTCAAAAAAGGAAAGAAAAACAGAAGGCGTATTGGCCAAAGTAGCCTGGACTCAGAGGTAGACATAACATAGTAAATGTAAATCTGGAACACTCCAACTATTATGACATGTTACGTTTTGTATAGTACGTATTCGTTTGTGGATGTCCATCATTTAATGCAGAGTGTTTGCTGGATAAAGCCATGCTAAGTTATCCCGTGACAGCTTTTGTTCCGAACCCACTACGGTGTTTCAGATGCCAAGTTTATGGTCATATTGCAGCAGTATGTAGGAGGGAGGTACCAATGTGTGAGAATTGTGCAGGAGGGCATGGGACAAAAGAGTGTGTAGTTTCGGTAGAAAAAAGTGGTCTGTTTCAATTGTGGGAGTGGCCATGTTTCTGTGTATCAGAAATGTTCTGTGTGAGTGAGACAGATTGAAGTTTCCAGGGTGAGAGCAGAGCAACAAGTGTCATATGCTGAGGCAGTGAGGTAGGTAGGGGAGGAGCAGATCCTGAGAGGATCCCTGAGAGTAGTATGCTGAGGCAGTGAGGTAGGTAGGGGGTGGTGGTCAAAGGTTAGAGGAGGAGCGGGTCCTGAGAGGATCCCTGTGAGTAGTATGCTGAGGCAGTGAGGTAGGTAGGGGGTGGTGGTCAAAGGTGTGGGAGGAGCGGATCCTGAGAGGATCCCTGAGAGTAGTCGACCAGTACAGAGCGACCTGAACAGTTTGTGCTTTGGTAAGTTTGGCTTTGTGGGATTTATTGCTATGTCATGCCCCCCTCTGTCATTGACTTTTCCCAAATAAGTCTATAGAACACACTGTCATTGTCAGAATCTTAATATCACAACCAAAACTGGAGTTATAACCAGTTTTAGAAGGGCATGTCATTTCTTGAATAGTTTTCCCCCTTTGCTCCTCCTACAGACAGTATGGCCTGCTCTGCTCCTCCTACAGACAGTAAGGCCTGCTCTGCTCCTCCTACCGACAGTAGGGCCTGCTCTGCTCCTCCTACCGACAGTAGGGCCTGCTCTGCTCCTCCTACCGACAGTAGGGCCTGCTCTGCTCCTCCTACCGACAGTAGGGTCTGCTCTGCTCCTCCTACAGACAGTTGAAAGTGCAATGCCCAGCTGATAATCACCTCGATAATTGCCTCGAAACTGAACCTGAAGATCCACATCAGGCAGCAGGTGAGCGAGTGTCAGGGAATGATTAGGCTCGTGGAACCTTACGTTGGCATGGGGAGAAATGTCACCATGGACAGTTTCTTTACTTTACTGCCATTGGCGAACAGGTTGCTTGCACCTTGAACAAAGTGAGATGGGAGCTCCCTCCCTCTGCGCAAAATAAGGCACATGCACAGCTGTTTTACTCCACAACGGTGCTGAAGAATGACAAGACAACACTCACACTTTACCAATGCAAAGCAAGAAATAAAGTTTCAATCATGTTGATCATACATTTGACAGTTGCCATCGACAGTGACACAAAGAGAAAACCGGAGACTATTACACACTAAATGTTACCCAAGACCTTCATAAACAAAATCAAATGATTATTGTTGCCATGGCATATATGAAATGTATTAATTACACTGTTCGAATGTTGCAGTCAGAATGACTGCTCATTAGCTTGAAGGTGGGTCCCTCAAGGCCCAGCGGTTCTAGTGTTAAAAAGATTATCTGAAACGTTTTGCTTTCGCTGAGAAACTATTCTGTCAAAGGGGCTGGTACTATTGATTTATGAGGATGCTGGCTGATGACAAAGTCACCGGTGTGATCAGTCTCTGGTTTGAGGGAAGCGGATGTGGAAGGCTGCCCAGCGACAGCCCTTGACGTGACCCATCATCACAGAGTCAAGAAGGGACAAGAGGGAGCCGGGCCAGAAGGTTTGAGGTACG
The DNA here is from genome assembly GCF_013265735.2 of Oncorhynchus mykiss. Lineage (NCBI taxonomy): Eukaryota > Metazoa > Chordata > Actinopteri > Salmoniformes > Salmonidae > Oncorhynchus > Oncorhynchus mykiss. The sequence goes on from NC_048570.1 coordinate 11,219,507, forward strand.
CTGACCTCTCCAACTGTTTGATAATGCTGCTTTAAGTCTGTGTCAATGAGAGCCTTGGCTAAGGCCTGTCACAACCACGACCACGGTGTTGGTAGGGAGTAACAATGAGTGATAAGTCTGAGCCCTCAGCCAGGGGGTAATGGTAGGAAGTGAGCCCTCAGCCAGGGGGTAATGGTAGGAAGTGAGCCCTCATCCAGGGGGTAATGGTTGGCAGTGAGCCCTCAGCCAGGGGGTAATGGTAGGAAGTGAGCCCTCAGCCAGGGGGTAAGGGTAGGAAGTGAGCCCTCAGCCAGGGGGTAAGGGTAGGAAGTGAGCCCTCAGCCAGGGGGTAATGGTAGGCAGTGAGCCCTCAGCCAGGGGGTAAGGGTTGACAGTGAGCCCTCAGCCAGGGGGTAATGGTAGGCAGTGAGCCCTCAGCCAGGGGGTAATGGTAGGCAGTGAGCCCTCAGCCAGGGGGTAATGGTAGACAGTGAGCCCTCAGCCAGGGGGTAAGGGTAGACTGTGAGCCCTCAGCCAGGGGGTAATGGTAGGCAGTGAGCCCTCAGCCAGGGGGTAATGGTAGGCAGTGAGCCCTCAGCCAGGGGGTAATGGTAGGCAGTGAGCCCTCAGCCAGGGGGTAATGGTTGGCAGTGAGCCCTCAGCCAGGGGGTAATGGTAGGCAGTGAGCCCTCAGCCAGGGGGTAATGATAGGCAGTGAGCCGTCAGCTGGGAACCTCCAGACAACAGCTTGATACGACAGGAGGAGGTAAAGGCCTAACCAGGATTAGTGCTTCAACAGGGGACAAAGCTTTACCAAGTGGTGGGAGTATCTGGGGACTGATGCACTGGGTGGTGGGAGTGTCTGGGGACAGCTGCAGCTGGGTGGTGGGAGTGTCTGGGGACATCGGTAGCTGAGTGGTGGGAGTATCTGGGGACAGCTGCAGCTGGGTGGTGGGAGTGTCTGGGGACAGCTGCAGCTGGGTGGTGGGAGTGTCTGAGGACAGCTGCAGCTGGGTGGTGGGAGTGTCTGTGGACAGCTGCAGCTGGGTGGTGGGAGTATCTGAGGACAGCTGCAGCTGGGTGGTGGGAGTATCTGAGGACAGATGCAGCTGGGTGGTGGGAGTGTCTATGGACAGCTGCAGTTGGGTGGTGGAAGTATCTGAGGACAGCTGCAGCTGGGTGGTGGGAGTATCTGAGGACAGATGCAGCTGGGTGGTGGGAGTGTCTGTGGACAGCTGCAGTTGGGTGGTGGAAGTATCTGGGGACAGCTGCAGCTGGGTGGTGGGAGTATCTGGGGACAGCTGCAGCTGGGTTGTGGGGTGGGAGTGGTGGGGTGGGGGTGGTGCTGTGGCGGGGGTACATAAATAGTATCTTGTGTGAACGATTTAAGAGCAGGTTTAATTCCACAAAATAAAGCAAAGATAATATCACGCTCATCCGGGTACTGTACAGCCAATTATCTACACTACAGTAGCATGATTGTGAGAATAATATGTCACTGGCACAGAGTAAACAAGCTCTATTGGCCAGGGGGGGATTTCCAGCTCGCAGGATGAATCCCTACTACATTAGCGTCAGAATTCCCGTCCTGTCCTATTTTTACCCTACATCCTGTGAGATTACACACAGTATGACGGTGCAGTAGCTTCAGCAGAGATCTCTGCTCTAACCTAGTACTGCCTTGGCCAGGTGGCTAATCACAACTCCTATGTGCTTTGATGTGTACGCCACAGCGCTACCCCTGGGGAACCAACCAGGTCGTATCCCACAGGATCTACTTCCCCTTGACCTGGGAGCTGGGCCCTGGGAGATGAGGTGTGGGAGCTGGGATCTTGGGCCTGGGAGCTGAGAAATGGGACCTGGGAGATGGGGTGTGGAAGCTGGGAGCTGGGAAATGTGAGATGGGGTATGGGAGCTGGGGCCTGGGAGCTGGGAAATGTGAGATGGAGTGTGGGAGCTGGGGCCTGGGAGCTGGGAAATGTGAGATGGGATATGGGAGCTGGGGCCTGGGAGCTGGGAAATGTGAGATGGGGTGTGGGAGCTGGGGCATGGGAGATGGGAAATGTGAGATGGGGTATGGGAGCTGGGGCCTGGGAGATGGGGTGTGGGAGCTGGGAGATGGGAAATGGAACCTGGGAGATAGGGTCTGGAAGCTGGGAGTTGGTTTCACTCTAAAATACTGAATTTGGGCAAGATAGCTGTCTGCTACAACCCACCTTGGGAAAATGTATTTCTATGCTTAATAAATAATAATAATAAAATACAGTTGTCGTTTGTTTGTTGTTGATTTTCTGAACCATTCTGAGTCTAGCTTCCTCTGATCCATGTTGTATGTTTCTCACATGTATCCTCACTACACACAGCATTTACAATGCTTCATTTCCTCTATGCTGCCATAAATGCATTTAGTAAATGGACACTGGCCTTCTGTTGTACATTTAGTATATGGACACTGGCCTTCTGGTGGTACATTTAGTAGATGGACACTGGCCTTCTGTTGTACATTTAGTATATGGACACTGGCCTTCTGGTTGTACATTTAGTAGATGGACACTGGCCTTCTGGTTGTACATTTAGTAGATGGACACTGGCCTTCTGTTGTACATTTTGTAGATGGACACTGGCCTTCTGGTTGTACATTTAGTAGATGGACACTGGCCTTCTGGTTGTACATTTAGTAGATGGACACTGGCCTTCTGGTTGTACATTTAGTAGATGGACACTGGCCTTCTGGTGGTTCATTTAGTAGATGGACACTGGCCTTCTGTTGTACATTTAGTATATGGACACTGGCCTTCTGGTGGTACATTTAGTAGATGGACACTGGCCTTCTGGTTGTACATTTAGTAGATGGACACTGGCCTTCTGGTTGTACATTTAGTAGATGGACACTGGCCTTCTGGTTGTTCATTTAGTAGATGGACACTGGCCTTCTGGTTGTACATTTAGTATATGGACACTGGCCTTCTGGTGGTACATTTAGTAGATGGACACTGGCCTTCTGGTGGTTCATTTAGTAGATGGACACTGGCCTTCTGTTGTACATTTAGTATATGGACACTGGCCTTCTGGTGGTACATTTAGTAGATGGACACTGGCCTTCTGTTGTACATTTAGTAGATGGACACTGGCCTTCTGTTGTACATTTAGTAGATGGACACTGGCCTTCTGTTGTACATTTAGTAGATGGACACTGGCCTTCTGTTGTACATTTAGTAGATGGACACTGGCCTTCTGTTGTACATTTAGTAGATGGACACTGGCCTTCTGGTTGTACATTTAGTAGATGGACACTGGCCTTCTGGTTGTACATTTAGTAGATGGACACTGGCCTTCTGTTGTACATTTAGTAGATGGACACTGGCCTTCTGTTGTACATTTAGTAGATGGACACTGGCCTTCTGGTGGTACATTTAGTAGATGGACACTGGCCTTCTGGTTGTACATTTAGTAGATGGAGACTGGCCTTCTGTTGTACATTTAGTAGATGGACACTGGCCTTCTGGTTGTACATTTAGTAGATGGACACTGGCCTTCTGGTTGTACATTTAGTAGATGGACACTGGCCTTCTGGTTGTACATTTAGTAGATGGACACTGGCCTTCTGGTTGTACATTTAGTAGATGGACACTGGCCTTCTGGTTGTACATTTAGTAGATGGACACTGGCCTTCTGGTTGTACATTTAGTAGATGGAGACTGGCCTTCTGTTGTACATTTAGTAGATGGACACTGGCCTTCTGTTGTACATTTAGTAGATGGACACTGGCCTTCTGGTTGTACATTTAGTAGATGGACACTGGCCTTCTGTTGTACATTTTGTAGATGGACACTGGCCTTCTGGTTGTACATTTAGTAGATGGACACTGGCCTTCTGGTTGTACATTTAGTAGATGGACACTGGCCTTCTGGTTGTACATTTAGTAGATGGACACTGGCCTTCTGGTGGTACATTTAGTAGATGGACACTGGCCTTCTGTTGTACATTTTGTAGATGGACACTGGCCTTCTGGTTGTACATTTAGTAGATGGACACTGGCCTTCTGTTGTACATTTAGTAAATGGACACTGGCCTTCTGGTGGTACATTTAGTAGATGGACACTGGCCTTCTGGTTGTACATTTAGTAGATGGACACTGGCCTTCTGTTGTACATTTAGTAGATGGACACTGGCCTTCTGGTTGTACATTTAGTAGATGGACACTGGCCTTCTGGTTGTACATTTAGTAGATGGACACTGGCCTTCTGGTTGTACATTTAGTAGATGGACACTGGCCTTCTGTTGTACATTTAGTAGATGGACACTGGCCTTCTGTTGTACATTTAGTAGATGGACACTGGCCTTCTGGTGGTTCATTTAGTAGATGGACACTGGCCTTCTGTTGTACATTTAGTAGATGGACACTGGCCTTCTGTTGTACATTTAGTAGATGGACACTGGCCTTCTGGTGGTACATTTAGTAGATGGACACTGGCCTTCTGTTGTACATTTAGTAGATGGACACTGGCCTTCTGGTTGTACATTTAGTAGATGGACACTGGCCTTCTGTTGTACATTTAGTAGATGGACACTGGCCTTCTGTTGTACATTTAGTAGATGGACACTGGCCTTCTGGTTGTACATTTAGTAGATGGACACTGGCCTTCTGGTTGTACATTTAGTAGATGGACACTGGCCTTCTGGTTGTACATTTTGTAGATGGACACTGGCCTTCTGTTGTACATTTAGTAGATGGACACTGGCCTTCTGGTTGTACATTTAGTAGATGGACACTGGCCTTCTGTTGTACATTTAGTAGATGGACACTGGCCTTCTGTTGTACATTTAGTAGATGGACACTGGCCTTCTGGTTGTACATTTAGTAGATGGACACTGGCCTTCTGTTGTACATTTAGTAAATGGGTACTGTCCTTCTGTTGAAGTCAGCAAGCCTACTCTGCTAGCCTTAGTTACTTAGTTAAATCCACCTCACTCCTCCTTCACACATCCTAGAACTCGCTATTACACCCCCCCCACCCTCCTAGAACGCTTCTTTAACCCCCACCCTCCTGGAACTTTTCTATACACACCACAACTTCCTAGAGCACTTCTGAACACACCCCCACCCTCCTCAAACTCTTCTTTAGTGTTCCTAGAACACTTATTTACACCCTCCAAGAACTCTTATTTACACCCCCGCCCTCCTAGAACTCCTCTTTACACCCCTCCACCTTCCTAGAACTCATCTTTACACCCCCCCCCCAACCTTCATAGAACTCTTCTTTACACCCTCCCCCACCCTCCTAGAACTCTTCTTTACACCTCCCCACAACTCATCTTTACACCCCTCCACCTTCCTAGAACTCTTCTTTACACCCCCCCCCCCCAACCTTCATAGAACTCTTCTTTACACCCCAAACCTTCCTAGGACTCATCTTTACACCCTCCCCCACCCTCCTAGAACTCTTCTTTACACCTCCCCACAACTCATCTTTACACCCCTCCACCTTCCTAGAATTCTTCTTGACACCCTCCCCCCACCATACTAGAACTCATCTTTAAACTCCCCACCCTCCTAGAACATTTCTTTACACCCCTCCACCTTCCTAGAACTCATATTTACACCCCCCACCTCCCTAGAACTCTTCTTTACACCCCCTACCTTCCTAGAACACTTCTTTACCCCCCCACTTCCTAGAATCCGTCTTTACACCCCCCCCCCCCCCCCCCCACCTCCCTAGAACTCATCTCTACACCCCCCGCCCTCTTAGAACTCTTTTTTACACAACCATGACCTCCAAGAACTCTTCTTTACACCCCCCCCCCCACCATCCTAGAACTCATCTTTACACCCTCACCTTCCTAGAACACTTCTTGACAACCCCACCATCCCAGAACTCATCTTTAAACCCCCCACCCTCCTAGAACACTTCTTTACACCATTCCACCTTCCTAAAACTCATTTTTACACCCCCCACCTTCCTAGAACTCTTCTTTACACCCCCCCCCCCCCCCCCCACCTTCCTAGAACTCACCTTTGTACCCCCACCTTCCTAGAACACTTCTTTACACCCCTCCACCTTCCTAGAATTCTTCTTTACACCCCCTACCTTCCTAGAACCCATCTTTACCCCCCCACTTCCCCGAACCCTTCATTACACCCCCCGTCTTCCTAGAACACTTCTTTACACCCCTCCACCTTCCTAGAACTCATTTTTACATCCCCACCTTCCGATAACTCTTCTTTACACCCCCCACCTTCCTAGATCTCTTCTTTACACCCTCCCCCCACCATACTATAACGCTTCTTTACACCCCCCAACTTCCGAGAACTCTTCTTTACACCCAACCACCTTCCTAGAACCCTTCTTTACACCCCCCACCTTCCTAGAACTCTTCTTTACACCCCCACCTTCCGAGAACTCTTCTTTGCACCCGTACACCTTCCTAGAACTCTTCTTTACACCCCCCACCTTCCTAGAACTCCTCTTTACACCCCTCCACCTTCCAATAACTCATCTTTACACCCCCCCCGCCCTCCTAGAACTCTTCTTTACACCCCCTACCTTCCTAGAACTCTTCTTTACACCCCTCACCGTCCTAGAACTCATCTTTACACCCCCCCCCCCCCCCACCTTCCTAGAACGCTTCTTTACACACCCCACCTTCCTATAACGCTTCTTTACATACCACACCTTCCTAGAACTCTTCTTTACACCCCCACCTTCCTAGAACTCATCTTTAAACCCTCACCTTCCTAGAACACTTCTTGACAACCCCACCACCTTCCTAAAACTCATTTTTACACCCCCACCTTCCTAGAACTCTTCTTTATGCCCTCCCCCCACCATACTAGAACTCATCTTTAAACCCCCCACCCTCCTAGAACACTTCTTTACACCCCTCCACCTTCCTAAAACTCATTTTTACACCCCCACCTTCCTAGAACTCTTCTTTACACCCCCCCCCCACCTTCCTAGAACTCACCTTTGTACCCCCACCTTCCTAGAACACTTATTTACACCCCTCCACCTTCCTAGAACCCATTTTTACCCCCCCCCCCCCACTTCCCCGAACCCTTCATTACAGTGAAGTTCTAGGAAGGTGGAGGGGTGTAAAGAAGTGTAAAGAAGTGTTCTAGGAAGACGGGGGGTCTTCCTAGAACACTTCTTTACACCCCTCCACCTTCCTAGAACTCATTTTTACACTCCCCACCTTCCTAGAACTCTTCTTTACACCCCCCCCCCCCCCCCCCCCCACCTCCCTAGAACTCATCTCTACACCCCCCGCCTTCTTAGAACTCATCTTTACACCCCCCCCCGCCCTCCCAGAACTAATCTTTACACCCCTCCACCTTCCTAGAATTCTTCTTTACACCCTCCCCCCACCATACTAGAACTCATCTTTAAAACTCCCCACCCTCCTAGAACACTTCTTTACACCCCTCCACCTTCCTAGAACTCATATTTACACCCCCCACCTTCCTAGAACTCTTCTTTACACCCCCTACCTTCCTTTAACACTTCTTTACCTTCCCCACTTCATAGAATCCTTCTTTACACCCCCCACCTCCCTAGAACTCATCTCTACACCCCCTCCCCACCCTCTTAGAACTCTTCTTTACACAACCATGACCTCTTTACACCCTCCCCCCACCCTCCTAGAAATCTTCTTTACACCCCCCCCCCCACCTTTCTAGAACTCTTCTTTACACCCTCCCCCACCTTCCTAGAACTCTTCTTTACACCCTCCCCCACCATACTATAACTTTTCTTTACACCCTCCCCCCACCATCCTAGAACTCATCTTTACACCCTTCCCCCACCTTCCTAGAACTCTTCTTTACACCCTCCCCCCACCTTCCTAGAACTCTTCTTTACATCCTCCCCCCACCATACTAGAACTCTTCTTTACACCCCCCCACTTCCGAGAACCCTTCTTTACACCCCTCCACCTTCCTAGAATTCTTCTTTACACCCTCCCCCCACCATCCTAGAACTCATCCTTACACCCCCCCCCCCCGCCCTCCTAGAACTCTTCTTTACACCCCCCACCTTTCTAGAACTCTTCTTTACACCCCCCACCTTTCTAGAACTCATCTTTACACCCCCCACCTTCCTAGATCTCATCTTTACACCCCCCCCCGCCCTCCTAGAACTCTTCTTTACACCCCCCCCCTCACCTTCCTTGAACTCGTCTTTACACCCCTGCCCCCACCTTAATGATGTTACTGTCCTATTGTATATAGTGTAGTTCTATTGTATATAGTGTAGTCCTATTGTATATAGTGTAGTTCTATTGTATATAGTGTAGTCATATTGTATATAGTGTAGTCCTATTGTATATAGTGTAGGTCTATTGTATATAGTGTAGTCCCATTGTATATAGTGTAGTCCTATTGTATATAGTGTAGTCCTATTGTATATAGTGTAGTTATATTGTATATAGTGTAGTCCTGTTGTATATTGTGTAGTCCTATTGTATATAGTGTAGTCCTATTGTATATAGTGTAGTTATATTGTATATAGTGTAGTCCTATTAGCTGCAACACTTCAGTGAGTTGCTCCACTTATATTGGACACAGTGGGGGTCTGAATGATGATGAGGTGGGGGGCAAGGTTTCACCTTTCCTGAGAAAACAGAGCCATGTTCCGTTTCAGGGTCACATGAAATCAAAGGAATTAGTGGGGCAAAAACAACAATATCTAGATGATTAGAGTGGGCTTCTCCTAAAGAGGATTTAAAGCTTAACTTTTTAAGATTTACAAGACTTATGCTTAGGACAGGCAGTAATTGAATAAGGTATTTGCATAAGGATTACCGCATGAGTTATAATTTGTTTCATTTAATACAAAGAAAAAAATATCTGTCAAAAGTAAAACTGTCCAAATATGCAACCTTGCTTTGATCTGCTGAAGAAAAGTTTATGGGAATTCTGTCATTATCCCCGACAAAGACATCTAGACATTTCTTTTAAGAATAATCAGATGTTCTGTGGAAATATTCTCATCCTTCCATCAATTTCTTGGAATCGAGGATGCCAAGTGCATTGGATAAAGGTAGTAAATACAGTAGTCTATTTCATTAAAGTTGAATATGTATTTCAGCCCAAGCGCAACCCGGCCACTTGGTTTTCTATAAAGTTAAGAAATGGAACCACCCTCAAATTCATAGATGGAGCTATGGAAGGACTGACAATCTGTGAGATGGAATCAACATGAATATTGCACAGCAGTAGCCATTTCAGATTACACCTAAAAAGAACTCAAATACATAAACAATAATTTCCTTATGCTTATAATGTAGAGGAATGATGGGGTTAGAAACATAGGAGAATGGGAGGAAGAGAGAAGCACGGGTTAAATATTTCAGCACTCTGGTTCTTCTTCATCTAAGAGAAGACAGGTGAAACAGGGGGGGGGGGCAGAAGACAAAGATATCTGAAGGCTTTCTACCCATTGTGAGTTTGAGGTGAAGAGGGGAGGTGACAAGGGGAGAAAGTGAGAGGGCCTGGAGAGAAGGGAAGAGAAAACAACAAATGAAAGTAAAAGGCCAGAGGGCTCTAAAGAAGGCAGGGTAATGATTACCACAGACACAGCCTCTCCCAAGGAGGCTCAGCTCCATCTCTCTCTGTCTGGAGAGAGTAATGTGGTGCTTGGTAAAGCCAGGCATTTCTCTCCTGGCCTGACAGATTTCATCCCCTTCTTGTTCAACTGTTTTGTCACTGTTATGTTGAGTATGACTCGTATCTACTGTAAAAAAATATATATATTTATTTTTTGTTGCATTTTTTGTTTCCCTCTTTCTAGTCAGAGCTGTTTGTCCAACAACAATGACGTCCTGACTACAAATGATATAGTCAACCAATAAACCACATATTGGTCCTTTGGGTGGTGGACGGTTCTTGATACACACGGAAAACTGTTGAGCATGAAAAACCCAGCAGCGTTGCAGTTCTTGACACACGCCAATCCAACTGTATTTTGATTCAGTATTTAATACTGTATAATAACAATGACTGCTTGCATTTGTGAGCCTGGTTGTTCCGTGCTATGTGTAAAAGACCAGGGTTAAACATTAATACTGAGGCAAAATGTAACTACTAGATTAATGTTGAGGTAAACTGTAACCACTAGATTAATGCTGAGGTAAACTGTAACCACAAGATTAATGCTGAGGTAAACTGTAACCACTAGATTAATGTTGAGGTGAACTGTAACCACTAGATTAATGCTGAGGTAAACTGTAACCACTAGATTAATGCTGAGGTAAACTGTAACCACTAGATTAATGTTGAGGTGAACTGTAACCACTAGATTAATGTTGAGGTGAACTGTAACCACTAGATTAATGTTGAGGTGAACTGTAACCACTAGATTAATGCTGAGGTAAACTGTAACCACTAGATTAATGCTGAGGTAAACTGTAACCACTAGATTAATGCTGAGGTAAACTGTAACCACTAGATTAATGCTGAGGTGAACTGTAACCACTAGATTAATGCTGAGGTAAACTATAACCACTACATTAATGTTGAGGTAAACTGTAACCATTAAGCACTAGGTTAACGCTGAGGTAAACTGTAACCACTAGATTAATAATGAGGTAAACTGTAACCACTAGATTAATGTTTAGGTAAACTGTAACCACTAGATTAATGCTGAGGTAAACTGTAACCACTAACCACTACATTAATGCTGAGGTAAACTGTAACCATTAAACACTAGATTAACGCTGAGGTAAACTGTAACCATTAAGCACTAGGTTAACGCTGAGGTAAACTGTAACCACTAGATTAATGATGAGGTAAACTGTAACCACTAGATTAATAATGAGGTCAACTGTAACCACTAGATTAATACTGAGGTAAACTGTAACCACTAGATTAATGATGAGGTAAACTGTAACCACTAGATTAATAATGAGGTCAACTGTAACCACTAGATTAATAATGAGGTCAACTGTAACCACTAGATTAATCCAGGTAAAAGCTATGATCCCTTATTGATGTCACTTGTTAAATCCACTTCAATCTGAATAGATGAAGAGGAGGAGAGAGGTTCAAGAAGGTTTTTAAGCCTTGAGACAATTGAGACATGGGATTGTGTATGTGTGCCATTGAGAGGATAAATGGGCAAAACAACATATTTAAGTGTCTTTGAACATGGTATGGTAGTAGGTACCAGGCGCACCGTTTTGAGTGTTTCAAGAACTGTAATGCTGCAGGGATTTTCATGCTCAACAGTTTCCCATACTTATCAAGAATGGTCTACCACCCAAAGGACATCCAGCCAACTTGAGACAACTGTGGGAAGCATTGGAGTCAACATGGGCCAGCATCACTGGGGAACGCTTCCGACACCTTGTTGTGTCCATGCCCGTTGAAAAGAGACTGTTCTGAGGGGGGAAATGTTTTGTACACTCAGTGTAGATTGGAAAGATGACTGGAGTAACAACGATTCAAGGTGAATCAGAAGGCGATGTCCAAGCCTTTGCAACAATATCAAATCAAATCAAATGTGTATTGGTTACATACACATGGTTAGCAGATGTCAATGCAAGTGTAGCGGAATACTTGTGCTATATACTGTATGTCTGGATCATTGTTATTGACTATTAATTGAAACGGGTCAGCTAACCTCCGTTGTTCAGCTAATTGGCACTCATAATTTTAGGGAAACTCAAATCTTTTGTCTGTCTTTAGTTAGTGCGTAAAACAAAATGGTTCATTATTTCAAAACAAAAACAAATATCTTGTCCCAATGGAATAAGTCTTCTTTGGGATTTCTATTGATTCTATTCATATTTCAGCAACAAAAAAATTATACGTTCTATTCATTTCTTACTGCCTAACTGGAACTGAGGGGAATCAGACAACCCAGGTGAAACCTCTGGATTCACAGTTAATTCTGTCAGTCCAGGAGAGAATACAACCTGACACACAATTAACCATGCTTAACATTTTCCATTCAAGAATATGTATAATAATCATTATCATGTACCAGGGAAAAAATGCCTTCCTCGCGAGCCTTGATTGGCGTGCTTACTGTACTGCGGTGCTGCAGTCAACTGGGACCTTGTCCTTGTTCACTAAACACACAGGAAATTACTCTCGTTTTCAACATGAGGGCTTTGAAAATACGATGCAGCTGAGAAATGCTCTCTGCCATGCACCCTCTGAATAATGGAGACATATGTCCAGCTAACCCATGTACTGTATATTAATATAATATATGCCGTTCAGCGGATGGTTCTATCCAAAGCAGCTAACACGGTAGTGCGTGCATACATTTTCGTAGCGGTGGCCCCAGCGGGAATCGCACCAATGATCCTGACAATGCAAGCTTGGTCCTTTTCAGCCAATCTCGTAAATTCAGTGCGATTTGCTTAAATTTTTTTGTGCAGTGTGAGCAATCCAAAGTAACTCAGACCCCTCAAAAGACCCCCGAAGCGAACCTACAGTAACCTCCTAAGTGCTGGTCTGAGTTCGGTGCCCTGAAATCCCAAGGTTTGGTTCCCTTTTTTACGGCAACGTGAACACAAGGCTCTCCAGGGTCGCTTGTCATTATTCCCGCACCACACACTAGGCTACAGCAACACAATTTCCCCTGGCATAACCCATCACATTGGTGCCACAAAAGAGAGAAGATCATGAAATAACGGGTGCTGTTTTTGGATATTGATTAACGAGTGTCAAGGATGCACAGAAATTACAAAACTTGTGGAGTTTTATACTGACACTATTACTTGTTTGCAATATGTGATATATAGGCTAAGAGAGCTTCATAAATTGTTTATTCGATTGTGGGGTTTGAATTGTGAGAAGACAGCAATATTTTGGGAGAATCACAATATAGGTTACAAAATCAATGCTTGCTCTTAAAGTAGCCTACATTGGGCGAACAGTTTTCAGTTACCACTAATATTAACATGTTAATGTTATCTTCTGACAATAATTATTATGTTTCATGTTTTAACTAAATGCAATCTATTAGCTTTCAGAATGAAAGTAGGTATATCTAGCTGTCCGTAACACGTTCTGATGGAATGGCTTGTTCTGCACTTTGTAAAAACCCAGAGTGCATTGAGTGAATGTTGGGAAAGGATCTTGGTTCCTTTCTAAACATAACAATGTGAAAGCAAAGACAGTAATTTTGCCTTTTTTTTTTTTTTTTTTTTACCTCGGAGTCCACTTTAAAGAGGAGTGAGATCGGTTATTTTGAAAAGCACTACAATTCCTTCAGAAAGTATTCACACCCCTTGACTTTTTTGTTGTGTTACAAAGTTAAATTAAAATGGATTTAATTATAATTTTTTTGTCAACGATTTTCAAAAAATACTCAGATTTAAGTCAAAACTGTAACTCGGCCACTCAGGAACATTCACCGTCTTCTTGGTATGCAACTCCAGTGTAGATTTGGCCTTATGTTTTAGGTTATTGTCCTGCAGAAAGGTGAATTCATCTCCCAGTGTCAATGGAAAGCAGACTGAACCAGGTTTTCGTCTAGAACATTGCCTGTGCTAAGCTCCATTCCATTTATTTTTGTATCCTGAAAAACTCCCCAGTCCTTAACGATTACAAGCATACCCATAACATGACGCAGCCACCACTATGCTTGAAAATGCGGAGAGTGGTACTCAGTAATGTGTTGTATTGGATTCACCCCAAACATAACACTTTGTATTCAGGACAAAAAGTGAATTGCTTTGCCACATTTTTGCAGCATTACTTTAACGCCTTGTTGCAAACAGGATGCATGTTTTAGAATATTTGTATTCTGTACAGGCTTCTTTTTTTTTCACTCTATCATTTAGGTTAGTATTGTGGAGTTACTACAATGTTGTTGATCCATCCTCAGTTCTCTCCTATCACAGCCATTAAACTCCGTAACTGTTTTAAAGTCACCATTGGCCTCGTGAAATCACTGAGCGGTTTACTTCCTCTTTCCGGCACCATGCTCAAAGGGATATTGAATGTCTGCTTTTTTTTTACCCATCTAACAATAGATTCCCTTCTTTGCGAGGCATAGGAAAACCTCCCTTGTTTTTGTGGTTGAATCTGTATTTGTATTTTTTTTATTTCACCTTTATTTAACCAGGTAGGCCAGTTGAGAACAAGTTCTCATTTACAACTGCAACCTGGACAAGATAAAGCAAAGCAGTGAGACACAGACAACAACACAGAGTTACGCATGGAATAACATGGAATAAATAATAAACAAGCCAATAACACAATAAACAAGTCAATGACACAATCGAAAAAAAGAAAGTCTTTATACAGTGTGTACAAAAGGCATGAGGAGGTAGGCAATAAATAGGCCATAGTATCAAATAATTACAATTTAGCAGATTAACACTGGAGTAATAAATGAGCAGATGATGATGTGCAAGTAGAAATACTGGTGTGCAAAAGAGCAGAAAAGTAAATAAAAACAGTATGGGGATGAGGTAGGTAGATTGAGTGGGCTATTTACAGATGGACTGTGTACAGCTGCAGCGATCGGTTAGCTGCTCAGATAGATTATGTTTAAAGTTGGTGAGGGAAATATAAGTCTCCAGCTTCAGCAATTTTTGCAATTCGTTCCAGTCACTGGCAGCAGAGAACTGGAAGGAAAGGCGGCCAAATGGGGTGTTGGCTTTGGGGATGATCAGTGAGATATACCTGCTGGAACGTGTGCACCGGGTGGGTGTTGTTATCGTGACCAGTGAAACTGAGATAAGGCGGAGCTTTACCTAGCATAGACTTATAGACGACCTGGAGCCAGTGGGTCTGGTGACGAATATGTAGCGAGGGCCAGCCGACTAGAGCATACAGGTCGCAGTGGTGGGTGGTATAAGGTGATTTGGTAACAAATGGATGGCACTGTGATAACTGGATGCAGTCTTTCTGAGTAGCTATTTTGTAGATGACATCGCTGAAGTCGAGGATCGGTAGGATAGTCAGTTTTACTAGGGTAAGTTTGGCAGAGTGAGTGAAGGAGGCTTTATTGTGAAATAGAAAGACGATTCTAGATTTGACTTTGGATAGGAGATGTTTAATATGAGTCTGGAAGGAGAGTTTACAGTCTAGCCAGACACCTAGGTATTTATAGTTGTCCACATATTCTAGGTCAGAACCGTCCAGGGTGGTGATGCTAGTCAGGCGGACGGGTGCAGGCAGCGAACATTTGAAAAGCATGCATTTGGTTTTACTAGCGTTTAAGAGCAGTCGGAGGCCACGGAAGGAGTGTTGTATGGCATTGAAGCTTGTTTGGAGGTTAGATAGCACAGTGTCCAAGGAAGGGCCAGATGTATACAGAATGGTATCGTCTGCGTAGAGGTGGATCAGGGAATCACCCGCAGCAAGAGCGACATCATTGATATATACAGAGAAAAGAGTCGGCCCGAGAATTGAACCCTGTGGCACCCCCATAGAGACTGCCAGAGGTCCGGACAACAGGCCCTCCAATTTGACACACTGAACTCTGGTCTGCAAAGAAGTTGGTGAACCAGACGAGGCAGTCATTTGAGAAACCAAGGCTGTTGAGTCTGCAGATAAGAATACAGTGATTGACAGAGTCAAAAGCCTTGGCCAGGTCGATGAAGACGGCTGCACTGTACTGTCTTTTATCGATGGCGGTTATGATATCGTTTAGTACCTTGAGCGTGGCTGAGATGCACCCGTGAAACCGGATTGCACAGCGGAGAACACACGGTGGCATTCGAAATGGTCAGTGATCTGTTTATTAACTTGGCTTTCGAAAACTTTAGAGAGGCAGGGCAGGATAGATATAGGTCTATAGCAGTTTGGGTCTAGTGTCACCCCCTTTGAAGAGGGGGATGACCGCAGCAGCTTTCCAATCTTTAGGGATCTCGGACGATACTAAAGAGAGGTTGAACAGGCTGGTAATAGGGGTTGCAACAATGGCGGCGGATAGTTTTAGAAAGAGAGGGTCCAGATTGTCTAGCCCAGCTGATTTGTACGGGTCCAGGTTTTGCAGCTCTTTCAGAACATCTGTTATCTGGATTTAGGTGAAGGAGAAGCTGGGGATGCTCGGGCGAGTAGCTGCGGGGGGGGGGCAGAGCTGTTGCCCGGGGTTAGAGTAGCCAGAAGGAAGGCATGGCCAGCCGTAGAGAAATGCTTATTGAAATGTTCGATTATCATGGATTTATCAGTGGTGACCGTGTTACCTAGTCTAATTGCAGAGGGCAGCTGGGAGGAGGTGCTCTTGTTCTCCATGGACTTTACAGTGTCCCAAAACTTTTTGGAATTAGAGCTACAGATGCAAATTTCTGTTTGAAAAAGCTAGCCTTTGCTTTCTTGACTGACTGTGTGTATTGGTTCCTGATTCACTGCATAACTGAGGGACCTTACAGAAAATTGTATGTGTGGAGTACAGATATGAGGTAGTCATTCAAAAATTATGTTAAACATTATTATTGCACATTCACTGAGTCCATGCAACTTATCATGTGACTTGTTAAGCTCATTTTTACTCCTGAACTTATTTAGCCTTGCCATAACAAATGGGTTGAATACTTATTGATTCAAGGCATTTCAGCATTTCATTTTTTATTTTTAAATATTTGAAAAACATAATTCCACTTTGACATTATGGTGTATTGTGTGTTACACAAAATCTCAATTGAATCCATTGTAAATGCAGGCTGTAACAAAACAAAATGTGAAAAAAGACCAGGGGTGTGAATACTTTCTGAAGGCGCTGTATATGTGAAAACACCCTAGGCCACACAGGACCAGCATACTATCTATATGGCATACACAGCACAGTCCTCAGTCCTACAATAAGAGAACTGGTAAAACACATGAATGACTTGGTTTCCTCTCTGCCTCTCTAGCTATGTTCTTTATTCACTTCTCTCTCATTTATCTACAACCAACGTTTTCCCTGTTAACATAAAGGTTAAAGTCTTGTAAAATAAAAAGTAGGATGTATGTATCTGTACACAGCATGCTCAATGATTTATGAGCATATGAAGCTCTGTGGCCCTTCTAGTTTATTTAACCAGGAAAAAAACACTTGAGGTTAGAAACCTCTTTTATTGGTTCTAGGTAGGGCTAAAGTGCAAGAGTGCCACAGTTAGTGAGTGGTAGTGGTGCATGTGTTCCCATTTGCCATGTGTGTTTTGGGACTGGCCCACTGGAAAAAACAACAGAGAATTCTGGAGGACGATTCACCCCAGTGAACTGTGAGGAAAGCAGAGCGTAAAAGACTTAGTATGACCCGTTAGTGGAGTCGTGCAGCCAAGCCAACGGACCATCTTAACATGGCAACTAATTGAGCATATCCTGGAACTATCAGCAGGCTTTGAAGTCGATCAGTCAATTAGAAATATATGGCATGATGAACATACAGGCTAGCAGAGCCTCCCCCTTCGCTGGGAGTTCCATCGTGGAGCACACTTACTTGTGCTACCGTTTGCCTTTATAACAAGGGTCGTTTTATAGTGCTGTAAATTTACTGTCAACTCTCTCTACGCTCGGAAAACATGCAAAACTGCTCTTGAATGGAGGCAAGGTTATTGGTACATGCCTAACTGTCCCATTGGCTTCCCGTCCACACACACACACACACACACACACACACACACACAGCTGGCATCGGCATGCTGAGGTTAGCCTGGGCATTAGGAGGGGATTAAGCCAAAAACCTTTACAACACACATACTCCTCATCATCAGTTTGTTCTTGGGATAAGGGCCTCGATTGTTCTCCAAATATAGCATGTTTGAAATGGCCCAGTTCACCTGGCCTACCCTACCTTACCTGCTGACTGTTTACAGGGTTAGACTCCATGTTATTCCACCGTAGATTCCAAAATACATTTTGTAATGATAAGGATGGAAACAAAATGTAGAAGAGAAAGAATTAATCTAATAAATCACAATGATATACTTTAGCTTGTCTCGTGTAAAGCCTTGTGGCAGTACGTTATTCTGGAAAAGGATATTCTGAAGGATATTCGAATTCAATTTGAATAAATATAGGGGAGGCAGCAATTGCAGAAAAGTACTGAAAACAGGATTTTCTTTAGCATACATTACCTGCAACCCCTCACAATCACTCAAAATACTATACGTCTATGTCACTTCCAGTACTGCAGTCAGATATCCTAACACAGAGGAAATCTGAGGTGTTAAATCTTCTGCAAAAAAAAAACACGCAGTTGCAGATCTGTTAGAGCTCACAGATACATAACTTGCTAGGCGGATAGATAGGAATCCCTTCACACAAACGTGCTCATTGTTAAAAAAGGAAGGAATCTTGACAGCTGAGAAAACAGGTAAGCAAAACACCCAGGAACATCCCATTCTAAAGGCCCACATTTTTCAATTCCACTACCATGGCAAAGGCAAAGATGGAACAGCGGATCAAATTCTCTCTTATATTACAGCTGAATAAAACAGCCTCTCGAACCACACATTCTCCCTGAGGAAGATCTAACCTATCATTCGGTTCAGATCATAAATAATGTGAAAATTATATGATTTAAAAGATAAATAATAAATATTTTTTTCCCTTCTCAGGAGTATTGGGAAGTGTTGAATATTAATACAAAATGACCGTTTGAAAGGCAATAAAGACTCAGAACAACCACTAGGGGGGGATTATAATAAACCTAACCCTCCAGCATTTCGAGTTGGCACATTGGATTTGACCAGGTGCAAAACATAAACAGAGGCATCCACTTTAAACAGGGAATCATGAACCTTAAGCGGGGGCAACAAAGTAGCCTGAAGTGGGACTGTCGTGAGGGAATGTTTGCCTCCTCTGCATTAGTGCATGGTGAGCGGGTGGATGTGGTGTGTGAGGACCGTGCCAGGCAGCTCGGATAATACCAGGGACTTTGTTGCTTTCCAGCGACATAAATCACAGTGACTTACTGAATAGCCTCATAAAGCGGCGGGCCATTGCGATGCAGTGCACGGCGCACGGGCTCTCCCTTCAGCATGCAGATCATTAGAAGGCTCCTCAGTGATCAAGTAAAGCGCGCAAAATGAAAATGCCTACCTAAAATTCCCGCGTCACAGGAAAGGATAATGCGGTAGTGCTATCTCCGGGTTGACGTCAGGGTTCTCCCCCCCATTCTTTCTTTAACAGCAACAAAGAGATTAGAAAGGGATTACTTCTGACATCGTCAAAGTGATGCTTAATATACTGTAGCTTTTCATTCCCCTGACCTTCCACTCGTTTAGGTAGACAATGTAGGCCTAAAGACTTCAATTCAAGCATTTTGTTCCACAATAATTAGGCCTACCATGTTGTTTTTTGTGCTGTCTTGATTTCTCACTTGATCGTGCAATGCAAGGATATATCACAACAAACAAGTGGCCTATAGTCTGCCATTTCCACCAGGGAGGGTAATGATAAGGGTAACCTTTCATGTAGTGATTCTAAATACAAACGTCAAAGAATGGAAACGAACTATCGATTGGGGGTTGGGAATTAAACGAAGACTCAAAAACACAACCAAATGATATTTATCGAGGATAAGAGAACAAAAAACGGGTTATTGGCATTCAGATGAAAAAGAAGGACATTTAAAGTAGGCTACGTTAAAACCGGGAAAATATTCAAAATAAATAGGATAAATATTCCCCGTTTTTCATTGGAGTAAACTAACCTTGCCCAAAGACCGTCCATAAACGAATCCCTGATCTTGACAAACAGCTACAAATAAGCTCATGTAAATCACCTTGGCGTACCTTGGCTAATGTTTCTGATGCATTAAATCGACTTTTGTCAGGTGTGCAACAAGTCAGAAATGCATTGCAAAATAATGACCTCACAATAGGCTATCAGAGTATTGGGGGTTGGAATAATCAAATATAAAGAAGGCCAATGTACTAAACAGGTTAAGGGATTACAAGCTAATATATAGAAATAGTGGGTTTAGATCAGGTAAACCTGTAGCTTTTTATGTTAAGCACATAGCCTCTAGGCCTGTAGCTCTATCGGGGTTATCTTGCTTGTAACATTAAATTGGTGTGCATCTCTCTCTCTCTCTCACACACAGACAGACACACACACACACACACACACACACACACAAGAGTGGATTTTCCCCCATTTGATATCACAATTCATGTCCATCCAAATATCACAATTCATGTCCATCCAAATAGTAACCTATATACATGCGCACAAGACATGCACGATGCAGACATCTCTCAGCTGACCCTTCTCTTACATCCTACATTATAAGAAGTATCTAACAACAATTTTCCTACACCCCTTTTCGATATGCCACTCAACATTATCACACTTCCCACAGTGGTAGGCACGGGCCTATATTGTTAAGGCTATTCCAGCTGCATTGCATGTAGGTTACATGTAAATGTGGATACATTGTTTCAAGAAATAAAATATCAGCATATTCCCTAATCCGCAGACATCACGGATTTTTCATATCACCTGTTTTTAGGTAGCAGGCGATTTGAGACAGTAAACACAATACCCATAGGCTAATCACTATGTTCATATTACATTTTAGTTATTCACATTTCCCGCCTCTACGTTATTAAATAGAAAAACATGAGATGAAATACCCAAATTAAAACATACATGGTAAGTATGTGCAAAACTCAGCAGGCAACTTCATTAGCCATTATGCGCAATGGCGCAAGCTGTTAAATACACGATTATTATTTTTTTTGTGGCGGGGATTAATTGCTTATATTTAATAATAGTGTATCCGTGTACCAATATCATGCTACGGGTACTGACAATGTCCACACCGTTAGTGGTGTGTGGTGGTACAAATTATTTGCTTATACCAAAAATCTATGCAGAGGCAAATCTATGCACAGAGGCATGGCATCCTTATTAGCCTACTGATGTTGGAAGAAGGCAACTTACCGATGTGTATGATTGAATCAGAAAGCACGGGCTCCCACTCCTGACTCCAAAATATGGCAAGGAACAACACTGCTGAAACAACTTTCATGTCTCCCACAGTTTAAGGCTATTTTCCCAAGAAGCGCCGAACAAGATGCGTGTGATTTGCTAGTTTTAAATCCCGAAGAACCAAGATTTAGTCCATATAGGGATGGATCTATCTCTTGATGGAGTTTGCTTCTTGACTTGAATGTAGCTGTTCTCAGTTAAAAGGTAAGAGATATCCAGTTACCCTGTTAAAAAATCCAGTTACATCAAATCATGCCGAAAGCTATGGGGTTCTCCACAGCCGCTTCCAACGCTGACGCATCCGATCAATCCAAAACTGGGGATGAATGCAAGCCAAATGCAATGTTTGCTAAATATTAGGAAAGCACGGGTTTGCTTTTCTCATACGCAGGTCCTGGGCTGATTTGGTCGAGACCGTAGATTCTGCCTCAGACACGACGCATTTTCCCAGCTTTAATGAATAAAACGAAACGCAAAACTTCAATTTTCATGCGGATTCTAAAACTGTATCCATCACTGACATTTAAGACGTAAAAAATGAGAACTCATTCATATTTAACAAGGACCACCATATTCCGAAATACTGGCAAGCTATAGGGACCACTCTTTTCTGCGACAGAAAATCAAGTGAAAATTCGCCACGGTGCGCGCGATGACCGCTCCGCATGCGGATTGTCTCTAGCAGTCGGAGGATGAGGTATACTGTGTGGGAGAAGGCCCTGTAGAGAGCCAACTACACGGACAGCAGCAGTTGCCAGCCGCGCATTGTCTGGACCAGAGTTACCTGGAAGGATGACTGACGGAGTCAGGGAGAGGGAGAGATGCACAGAGGGCGGGGGGTAGGCTATCTAAAATGAACCGAGAGGGGTAATCTGGCCAAGCTCCGCCCTGGTTCAGTGGCGGGCACTCCATCTCCATCGGTCTCATAAATGGGGGGTCCCTGGGCATAATCTTAATCTGATGACGATCCTGGATTAAGGATCCTGGAGGATAGCACTTTGGCACGTGATCGCTTTTGAACAATAGCCTACATTTCAGGAAGTGAAGTTGGGAATAAAGGGAAAGCAGCTTGTGTTTTAAATGTCTATCTTTTCAATCAAATGTCATTGTTTCACAACTGTCATTGCCCCATAACTTTCATGCAACATGGATATTCACTAAAGAAGACTGGTTGCACTAGAGTGGACACTGGACATCGTTTACACATGGTAAAAAGTAACTGCTTAACTCATTAAAGAAATTGAGTAGTCGCTACTAAAAAATATCCAATGGTCAATAGAACTAAAATCATAAAAGTGGAACTAACTCATATGTCAATAAGATATCTAGTCACTTAATGTTTTTGAGTACAGTTCAATTGTAGGTTATTGAGTAAATATAACTATACTGAACAAAAATATAAACACAACATGCAACAATTTCAACAATTTTACTGAGTTACAGTTCACATAAGGAAATCAGTCAAATGAAATGAACTCATTAGGCCCTAATCTAAGACTGGGCAGGGTCGCAGCCATACTGTAGGTGGGCCTGGGAGGACATAGGTCCACCCACTTGGGAGCAAGGCCCACCCACTAAGAATTAGTTTTAACCCACAAAAGGGCTTTATTATAGACAGAAATACTCCTCAGTTTCATCAACTGTCCAGGTGGCTGGTCTCAGACGATCCTGCAGGTGAAGAAGCCCGATGTGGAGGTCAGCGTGCCAATTGCACGCTCCCTCAAAACATGAGACATTTGGTATTTTATTAGGAGCCCCACTAGCTGTTGCAAAAGCAGCAGCTACTCTTCCTGGTGTCCAACACAAAACATTAAACATGACATAATACAGAACATCAATAGACAAGAACAGCTCAAGGAAAGAACTACATACATTTTTAAAAGGTACGTGTAGTGTCCTCTCCAGTATGAAACACCAACAGTAGCCTACATGTCAATACATCCAGACAAACTATCTAGGTCAAATAGGGGAGAGGCGTTGTGCCGCGAGGTGTTGCTTTATCTGTTTTTTGAAACCAGGTTTGCTTATTATTTGAGCAATATAAGATGGAACAGAGCTTTCTTGAATTTGTTCGGGATTTGGGGACTGTGAAAAGACCCCTGGTGGCATGTCTGGTGGGGTAAGTGTGTGTGTCAGAGCTGTGTGTATGTTGACTATGCAAACAATTTGAGATTTTCAACACATTCATGTTTCTTATAAAAAGAAGAAGTGATGCAGTCAGTCTCTCCTCAACTCTTAGCCAAGAGATACTGGCATGCATAGTATTTATATCAGACATCTGTGGCATTGTGTTGTGTGACAAAACTGCACATTTTAGAGAGGCCTTTTATTTTCCCCAGCACAAGGTGCACCTGTATAATGATCATGCTGTTTCATCAGCTTCTTGATATGTCACACCTTTCAGGTGGATGGATTATCTTGGCAGAGGAGAAATGCCACGAACAGGGATGTAAACAGAATTTGAGAGAAATAAGCTTTTTGTGCATGTGGAACATTTGTGGGATCTTTTATTTCACCTCATGAAACATGGGACCAACACTTTACATGTTGTATTTAGGTTTTTGTTCAGTATATTTATTTATGTTCTGCTAATCTAAAGTTGAGTTTTTACAAGTTATGATTATTTAATATTTTAAAGTCAATATAACATTTATTAAATAAATTGTTCTTACTTGATTCTATGGTTTTACGTCTTTATGTAAAATAATAAAGAAGTAGTCAGACATTGACTACCAATTGTGCGCCGCCCTATAGGACTCCCGATCACGGCCGGTTGTGATACAAACCCGGGTCTATAGTGACGCCTCTACCACTGTGATGCAGTGCCTTAGACCGCTGCGCCACTCGGTTTATATTTAACATATATTTCTAAAATAGTATTAAGCAGTTTGTTGTGCTATGAGGTATAATTGATCATGATGAACGGATATCAAAACCCTTTGGTCAAATTGACGTTCAATAATGAGACAATCCATTCCCACCATCAACAATGTCATGTGCACAACTCTTAGCGACAGAGGCTAATACAGCACCCTGTGATGTTTACAGCGCTATCTGCTAGCTAGAGGAATGAGCACTGTGCTCAACAATGCCTGCTAACGTGGGTTAAAATGGCACATTGTCACATTTATAAAACAATGTTAAAAATGTAGACACAACCACTGAAAATTACTAATTAGAACTACTTACACTTGCAAAAAAAGTGTAAGGAAGATGAATAATTTAAGTACATTTTTATGTTCACTACAACAAATATTCATGTTCAAGTAACTTCATTACAGTTCAGAATACATCATGCAATTTAGTTTTAAAAAGTTTATAAAACACAAAACTGTTAAGTATTTACAACTTTAAAATGATAACCATTACTTTAAGTTTTGAACACTGAAATACTAGCAGAAAACTACACTGAACAAAAATATAAATGCAACGAGCTGCGATTGTTGATCCCCAAAATGTTCCATACGCACCAACAGCTTATTTCTCTGAAATTTGTGTAACCACACCAACCCAGGACCTCCACATCAGGCTTCTTCACCAACAGGATCATCTGAGACCAGCCACCCAGACAGCTGATGAAACTGTGGGATCGTCTGAGACCAGCCACCCAGACAGCTGATGAAACTGTGGGATCGTCTGAGACCAGCCACCCAGACAGCTGATGAAACTGTGGGATCGTCTGAGACCAGCCACCCAGACAGCTGATGAAACTGTGGGATCGTCTGAGACCAGCCACCCAGACAGCTGATGAAACTGTGGGATCGTCTGAGACCAGCCACCCAGACAGCTGATGAAACTGTGGGATCGTCTGAGACCAGCCACCCAGACAGCTGATGAAACTGTGGGATCGTCTGAGACCAGCCACCCAGACAGCTGATGAAACTGTGGGATCATCTGAGACCAGCCACCCAGACAGCTGATGAAACTGTGGGATCGTCTGAGACCAGCCACCCAGACAGCTGATGAAACTGTGGGATCATCTGAGACCAGCCACCCAGACAGCTGATGAAACTGTGGGATCATCTGAGACCAGCCACCCAGACAGCTGATGAAACTGTGGGATCATCTGAGACCAGCCACCCAGACAGCTGATGAAACTGTGGGATCATCTGAGATCAGCCACCCAGACAGCTGATGAAACTGTGGGATCATCTGAGATCAGCCACCCAGACAGCTGATGAAACTGTGGGATCATCTGAGATCAGCCACCCAGACAGCTGATGAAACTGTGGGATCATCTGAGACCAGCCACCCAGACAGCTGATGAAACTGTGGGATCATCTGAGACCAGCCACCCAGACAGCTGATGAAACTGTGGGATCATCTGAGACCAGCCACCCAGACAGCTGATGAAACTGTGGGATCATCTGAGACCAGCCACCCAGACAGCTGATGAAACTGTGGGATCATCTGAGACCAGCCACCCAGACAGCTGATGAAACTGTGGGATCATCTGAGACCAGCCACCCAGACAGCTGATGAAACTGTGGGATCATCTGAGACCAGCCACCCAGACAGCTGATGAAACTGTGGGATCATCTGAGACCAGCCACCCAGACAGCTGATGAAACTGTGGGATCGTCTGAGACCAGCCACCCAGACAGCTGATGAAACTGTGGGATCGTCTGAGATCAGCCACCCAGACAGCTGATGAAACTGTGGGATCATCTGAGATCAGCCACCCAGACAGCTGATGAAACTGTGGGATCGTCTGAGACCAGCCACCCAGACAGCTGATGAAACTGAGGGATCGTCTGAGACCAGCCACCCAGACAGCTGATGAAACTGTGGGATCATCTGAGACCAGCCACCCAGACAGCTGATGAAACTGTGGGATCGTCTGAGACCAGCCACCCAGACAGCTGATGAAACTGTGGGATCGTCTGAGACCAGCCACCCAGACAGCTGATGAAACTGAGGGATCGTCTGAGACCAGCCACCCAGACAGCTGATGAAACTGTGGGATCATCTGAGACCAGCCACCCAGACAGCTGATGAAACTGTGGGATCGTCTGAGACCAGCCACCCA
This sequence comes from Oncorhynchus mykiss, assembly GCF_013265735.2. Taxonomy (NCBI): domain Eukaryota; kingdom Metazoa; phylum Chordata; class Actinopteri; order Salmoniformes; family Salmonidae; genus Oncorhynchus; species Oncorhynchus mykiss. The sequence goes on from NC_048570.1 coordinate 11,245,402, forward strand.
GACAGCTGATGAAACTGTGGGATCATCTGAGACCAGCCACCCAGACAGCTGATGAAACTGTGGGATCATCTGAGACCAGCCACCCAGACAGCTGATGAAACTGTGGGATCATCTGAGACCAGCCACCCAGACAGCTGATGAAACTGTGGGATCATCTGAGACCAGCCACCCAGACAGCTGATGAAACTGTGGGATCGTCTGAGACCAGCCACCCAGACAGCTGATGAAACTGTGGGATCATCTGAGACCAGCCACCCAGACAGCTGATGAAACTGTGGGATCATCTGAGACCAGCCACCCAGACAGCTGATGAAACTGTGGGATCATCTGAGACCAGCCACCCAGACAGCTGATGAAACTGTGGGATCATCTGAGACCAGCCACCCAGACAGCTGATGAAACTGTGGGATCGTCTGAGACCAGCCACCCAGACAGCTGATGAAACTGTGGGATCATCTGAGACCAGCCACCCAGACAGCTGATGAAACTGTGGGATCATCTGAGACCAGCCACCCAGACAGCTGATGAAACTGTGGGTTTGTACAACCGAAGAAGTTCTGCACAAACTGTCAGAAACCGTCTCAGGAAAGTTAATCTGTGTGTTCGTCGTCCTCACCAGGGTCTTGACCTGACTGCAGTTTGGTGTCGTAACAGACTTCAGTGGGGAAATTCTTACCTTCCATAGCCTCTGGCACGCTGGAGAAGTGTGGTCTTCACAGATGAATCCCGGTTTCAACTGTACCGAGCAGATGGCAGAAAGCGTGTATGGTGTCGTCCGGGTGAGCGGTTTGCTGATGTGAACGTTGTGAACAGAGTATGGGGAGGCATAAGCTACGAACAATGAACACAATTGCACTTTATCAAAGGCTATTTGAATGCGCAGAGATAACGTGACGAGATCCTGAGGCCCATTGTCGTGCCATTCATCCGTCGCCATCACCTCATGTTTCAGCAAGATAATGCACAGCCCCATGTCGCAAGGATCTGTACACAATTCCTGGAAGCTGAAAATGTCCCAGTTCTTGGCCTGCATACTCATCAGACATGTCACCTATTGAGCATGTTTGGGATGCTCTGGATCGACGGTGTGTTCTAGTTCTCTGCAATATCCATCAACTTCTCACAGTCATTGAAGAGGAGTGGGGACAACATCCCTCAGGCCACAATCAACAGCCTGGTCAACTCTATGCAAAGGAGATGTGTCGCGCTGCATGAGGCAAATGGCGGTCACACCCGATACTGACTGGTTTTCTGATCCACGGCTCTACTTTTTCTTTAAGGTATCTGTGACCAACAGATGCATATCTGTATTCCCAATCATGTGAAATCTATAGATTAGTTACACATTTATTAATTTAAATTGACTGATTTCCTCATATGAACTGTTCCTCAGTAAGTTCTTTGCCTCCAGGGCAAGATTCATGACAATAAATGCCAACCAGCGCATGAGAACCCTAATATTTATTTATGCTACAATTTACCATGTTTGTCTGTTTGCTGAAACCACCATTATCTCGAACAAAACATTTACCATAGTACGCTACTCACACTTTCAATATGAGTTTTGCACACATTTCATTAGAATTTTTATGTCCATGTGCCTTGTTTCGATTGATGAGAGAACAGAGTGTCTGGGCGCAGCCCCATTAACTACAGTGATTGGATGAGGCATGTGATAAGGGGAGGTGCAGCATGTTAATGCAGGCTATGATCAGCAACACAGAGGTCAAGACAAGTCGACTGGTGGACAGAGGTCAAGACAGACCGACTGGTGGACAGAGGTCAAGACAGACCGACTGGTGGACAGAGGTCAAGACAGACCGACTGGTGGACAGAGGTCAAGACAGGCCGACTGGTGGACGGAGGTCAAGACAGGCCGACTGGTGGACAGAGGGACAGGCAGATAAACAGGCAGACAGAGAGGCAGACAGACAGACCGAGAGACAAAGAGAGGCAGACGGACAGATAGACAAAGAGAGGCAGACAGATAGACAGAGAGAAGCAGACAGACAGACAGATAGACAGAGAGAGACAGACAGACATATAGACAGAGAGGCAGACAGACAGACAGATAGTCAGAGAGAGGCAGACAGACAGACAGATAGTCAGAGAGAGGCAGACAGACAGACAGATAGACAAAGAGAGGCAGACAGACAGACAGACAGAGAGAGGCAGACAAATAGACAGACAAAGAGAGGCAGACAGACAGACAGAGAGAGGCAGACAGATAGACAGAGAGAGGCAGACAGACAGACAGAGAGAGGCAGACAGACAGACAGAGAGAGGCAGACAAACACAGCAGTCAGGCACGTAACTTAGGCAAGTAAAAACATTTTACACCAATTCCTTGAAACCGACTGTGTGAGGCAGTACAGTAGTACAGTACATGTGTACTGTAGACAGGAATGTTGACTAAAGCACAACGGGGATGTTTACCTTCCATGACGTGGAGGTTCACCGTCAGGTTGTGTGTATAGGACATGGGAGAATGTCACCTTGGTGAAGGGGGTGGCGCGTGGCTTTAGATCTAATCAAGGGGTGTTTATAAATGTTTGTGATGAGCTTACGACAGCCTGTGAGACCCGGCATCACAGAGGCAGAGATAAAAATAGCAATTCAGGTGTGTGATGAGTGACTTAGTATGCACGCTGTCCCTGCCTCAAGGACACTTCTGTGTTGGAGAGTTGCTGCTTCCTCACTTGACCAGAGAAAAGTGTCTACCTCTGTCTGTCTGTCTCTGTCTGCCTGCACTGAAGTGGACAGTGACTAAAAGCCCTACAGTTATTATCATAACTTCTGATTCCTGTCATCAACATAAAGACAGAGGTTTACTAACCTTCTGCCTGCCTTGGAAGAAGAGACGTAACCACACTGAAATAGCTGAAAAGCTATCAGAGTAAAGTTTGTTCAGTGCAGAGGTATAAACACAGACATTGTTCATGACTTGTCTTGGTTTCTCCCTGGATATCCTATGTATTCCACACAGCCCTGATTAAAATCTCATTGAATGACGACTGTTTTCAGAATCACCTTTACTCAACAAGTACATTTACACACAATCAGAATGTTACCTGGTGATATGATGCTGCTAGTGATGGACAACATACTCAGAATGTTACCTGGTGATATGATGCTGCTAGTGATGGACAACATACTCAGAAGTGTACTTGGTGATATGATGCTGCTAGTGATGGACAACATACTCAGAAGTGTACTTGGTGATATGATGCTGCTAGTGATGGACAACATACTCAGAATGTTACCTGGTGATATGATGCTGCTAGTGATGGACAACATACTCAGAATGTTACCTGGTGATATGATGCTGCTAGTGATGGACAACATACTCAGAATGTTACTTGGTGATATGGTGCTGCTAGTGATGGACAACATACTCAGAATGTTACCTGGTGATATGATGCTGCTAGTGATGGACAACATACTCAGAATGTTACCTGGTGATATGATGCTGCTAGTGATGGACAACATACTCAGACAACATACTTATAGGTGGGGGTGTCCTCGGAGTGGGCCACAGTGTCTCCTGACCCCTCCTGTCTCAGCCTCCAGTATTTATGCTGCAGTAGTTTATGTGTCGGGGGGCTAGGGTCAGTTTGTTATATCTGGAGTACTTCTCCTGTCCTATTCGGTGTCCTGTGTGAATCTAAGTGTGCGTTCTCTAATTCTCTCCTTCTCTCTTTCTCTCTCTCGGAGGACCTGAGCCCTAGGACCATGCCCCAGGACTACCTGACATGATGACTCCTTGCTGTCCCCAGTCCACCTGGCTGTGCTGCTGCTCCAGTTTCAACTGTTCTGCCTTATTATTATTCGACCATGCTGATCATTTATGAACATTTGAACATCTTGGCCATGTTCTGTTATAATCTCCACCCGGCACAGCCAGAAGAGGACTGGCCATCCCACATATGCTCTCTCTAATTCTCTCTTTCTTTCTCTCTCTCGGAGGACCTGAGCCCTAGGACCATGCCCCAGGAATACCTGACATGATGACTCCTTGCTGTCCCCAGTCCACCTGACTGTGCTGCTGCTCCAGTTTCAACTATTCTGCCTTATTATTATTCGACCATGCTGGTCATTTATGAACATTTGAACATCTTGACCATGTTTTGTTATAATCTCCACCCGGCACAGCCAGAAGAGGACTGGCCACCCCACATAGCCTGGTTCCTCTCTAGGTTTCTTCCTAGGTTTTGGCCTTTCTAGGGAGTTTTTCCTAGCCACCGTGCTTCTTCACCTGCATTGCTTGCTGTTTGGGGTTTTAGGCTGGGTTTCTGTACAGCACTTTGAGATATCAGCTGATGTACGAAGGGCTATATAAAATAAAAAATAAATTTGACTTATATAAAACTAGTTTGAGTGAGCATAGAGTTATAAGAGGGTGAGCAGTGGATATACAGTGGATATATAGTGGATATACATTTGATATACAGTGGACATACAAATATACAGTGAATATATAGTGGATATACAATTGATATACAGTGGACATACAGTTGATATACAGTGGATATACAGTTGATATACAGTGGCCATACAAATATACAGTGGATATACAGTGAATATATAGTGGATATACAATTGATATACAGTGGACATATAGTTGATATACAGTGGATATACAATTGATATACAGTGGACATACAGTTGATATACAGTGGATATACAACTGATATACAGTGGACATACAAATATACAGTGGATATACAGTGGATATACAGTGGACATACACATATACAGTGGAAAAACAGTGGATATACAGTGGACATACAAATATACAGTGGATTCGGAAAGCATTCAGACCCCTAGACTTTTTCCACATTTTTTTTTTACATATTCCAACATGGATTAAATACAAAGAAATCCTCTTAAATCTACAAAAAAATACCCCATAATGAAAAAGCTAAAATAGTTGTTATACATTTTTGCAAATGTATTAAATATAAAAAACTAAAATATGACATTTACATAAGTATTCAGACCCATTACTCAGTACTTTGTTGAAGCACCTTTGGCGGCGATTACAGCCTACAAGCTTGGCACACATGTATTTGGAGAGTTTCTGCTATTCTTCTCTGCAGATTATCTCAAACTCAGGTTGGATAGGGTGCGTCACTGCGCAGCTATTTTCAGGTCTCTCCAGAGATGTTAAATTGGGTTCAAGTCCGAGCTCTGGCTGGGGAACATTCAGAGAGATCCTGAACGCTCTGGAGCAGGTTTTCATCAAGGATCTCTGTATTTTGCTCCGTTCATCTTTCCATCGATCCTGACTAGTCTCCCAGTCCCTACTGCTGAGAAACATCCCCACAGCATGATGATGCCACCAAAAATTAAAAACAAAAAAGAATAATAATTTATAAAGCCCTTCTTATATCAGCCAATATCTCAAAGTGCTGTACAGAAACCCAGCCTAAAACCCCAAACAGCAAGCAATGCAGGTGGAGAAGCACGGTGGCTAGGAAAAACTTTCTAGAAAGGCCAAAACCTAGGAAGAAACCTAGAGAGGAACCAGGCTATGAGGGGTGGCCAGTCCTCTTCTGGCTGTGCCACCATGCTTCACCGTAGGGATGATGCCAGGTTTCCTCCAGATGTTACGCTTGGCATTCAGGCCAAAGAGTTCAATCTTGGTTTCATCAGACCAAAGAATTTTGTTTCTCATGGTCTAAATCCTTTAGGTGCTTTTTGGCAAACTTCAAGTGGGCTGTCATGTGCCTTTTACTGATGAGTGGCTTCCGTTTGGCCACTGTACCAGAAAAACCTGCTCCGACATGCACTGTTAACTGTGGGACCTTATATAGACAGGTGTGTGCCTTTCCAAATCATGTCCAATCACTTGAATTCACCACAGGTGGACTCCAATGTAGAAACATCTCAAGGATGATCAATGGAAACAGGATGCACATGAGCTCAATTTTGAGTCTCATAGCAAATGGTCTGAATACACATGTAAATAAGTTTTTTTTTTTTTTTTTTTTATACATTCGCAAACATTTTTAAAAACCCGTTTTCGCTTCGTCATTATGGGGTATTGTGATGTCATTATGGGGTATTGTGATGTCATTATGGGGTATTGTGATGTCATTATGGGGTATTGTGATGTCATTATGGGGTATTGTGATGTCATTATGGGGTATTGTGATGTCATTATGGGGTATTGTGTGTGTGGAGATTGATGAGGAAAACAAATCATTTAATCACGTTTAGAACAAGGCTGTAACACAACCAAATGTGGAAAAAAAGGGGTCTGAATACTTTCCCGAATGCATATACATTTGATATACAGTGGATATACAAATATACAGTGGATATACAGTTGATATACAGTTGATATACAGTGGATATACAAATATACAGTGGATATACATTTGATATACAGTGGATATACAAATATACAGTGGATATACAGTTGATATACAGTGGATATACATTTGATATACAGTGGATATACAAATATACAGTGGATATACAGTTGATATACAGTGGATATACATTTGATATACAGTGGATATACAAATATACAGTGGATATACATTTGATATACAGTGTATATACAAATATACAGTGGATATACATTTGATATACAGTGAATATACAAATATACAGTGGATATACATTTGATATACATTTGAAATACAGTGGATATACAGTGAATATATAAATATACAGTGAATATACAGTGGATATACAGTTGATATACAGTGGATATACATTTGATATACAGTGTATATACAAATATACAGTGGATATACATTTGATATACAGTGAATATACAAATATACAGTGGATATACATTTGATATACATTTGAAATACAGTGGATATACAGTGAAAATATAAATATACAGTGAATATACAGTGGATATGCAGTTGATATACAGTGGATATACATTTGATATACAGTGGATATACAAATATACAGTGGATATACATTTGATATACAGTGGATATACAAATATACAGTGGATATACATTTGATATACAGTGGATATACAAATATACAGTGGATATACATTTGATATACAGTGAATATACAAATATACAGTGGATATACATTTGATATACATTTGAAATACAGTGGATATACAGTCAATATACAGTGGATATACATTTGATATACAGTGGATATACAAATATACAGTGGATATACATTTGATATACAGTGGATATACAAATATACAGTGGATATACATTTGATATACAGTGGATATACAAATATACAGTGGATATACATTTGATATACAGTGGATATACAAATATACAGTGGATATACATTTGATATACAGTGGATATACAAATATACAGTGGATATACATTTGATATACATTTGAAATACAGTGGATATACAGTGAATATATAAATATACAGTGAATATACAGTGGATATACAGTGAATATACAGTGGATATACAGTGTATATACAGTGGATATACAAATATACAGTGGATATACATTTGATATACAGTGGATATACAAATATACAGTGGATATACATTTGATATACAGTGGATATACAAATATACAGTGGATATACATTTGATATACAGTGAATATACAAATATACAGTGGATATACATTTGATATACATTTGAAATACAGTGGATATACAGTGAATATACAGTGGATATACAAATATACAGCGGATATCAAGTGGATAAATATGGACAGGTGTGTGCCTCACAAATATACAGAGGATATACAGTGGATATACAAATATACAGTGCATATGAAGTTGATATACAAATATACAGTTGATATACAGTTGATATACACATATACAGTTGATATACAAATATATACAGTGGATATGAAGTTGATATACTGTGGATATACAGTTGATATACAAATATACAGTGGATATACAAATATACACAGTGGATATGAAGTTGATATACAGTTGATATACAAATATACAGTGGATATACAGTGGACATACAAATATACAGTGGAATTACAAATATACAGTGGATATATGGTGGATATACAATTGATATGCAAATATACAGTGTATATACAAATATACAGTTGATATACAGTGAATATACAGTGGATATACAAATATACAGTTGATATACAGTGAATATACAGTGGACATACAGTGGATATACAAATATACAGTTGATATACAGTGGACATACAGTGGATATACAAATATACAGTGGATATACAAATTTAAAAGTTGATATACAGTGAATATACAGTGGACATACAGTGGATATACAAATATACAGTTGATATACAGTGGACATACAGTGGATATACAAATATACAGTTGATATACAGTGGATATACAGTGGACATACAGTGGACATACAGTGGATATACAAATATACAGTTGATATACAGTGGATATACAGTGGACATACAGTGGATATACAAATATACGGTTGATATACAGTGGACATACAGTGGATATACAAATATACAGTGGATATACAGTGCCTTGCGAAAGTATCCGGCCCCCTTGAACTTTGCGACCTTTTGCCACATTTCAGGCTTCAAACATAAAGATATAAAACTGTATTTTTTTGTGAAGAATCAACAACAAGTGGGACACAATCATGAAGTGGAACGACATTTATTGGATATTTCAAACTTTTTTAACAAATCAAAAACTGAAAAATTGGGCGTGCAAAATTATTCAGCCCCTTTACTTTCAGTGCAGCAAACTCTCTCCAGAAGTTCAGTGAGGATCTCTGAATGATCCAATGTTGACCTAAATGACTAATGATGATAAATACAATCCACCTGTGTGTAATCAAGTCTCCGTATAAATGCACCTGCACTGTGATAGTCTCAGAGGTCCGTTAAAAGCGCAGAGAGCATCATGAAGAACAAGGAACACACCAGGCAGGTCCGAGATACTGTTGTGAAGAAGTTTAAAGCCGGATTTGGATACAAAAATATTTCCCAAGCTTTAAACATCCCAAGGAGCACTGTGCAAGCGATAATATTGAAATGGAAGGAGTATCAGACCACTGCAAATCTACCAAGACCTGGCCGTCCCTCTAAACTTTCAGCTCATACAAGGAGAAGACTGATCAGAGATGCAGCCAAGAGGCCCATGATCACTCTGGATGAACTGCAGAGATCTACAGCTGAGGTGGGAGACTCTGTCCATAGGACAACAATCAGTCGTATATTGCACAAATCTGGCCTTTATGGAAGAGTGGCAAGAAGAAAGCCATTTCTTAAAGATATCCATAAAAAGTGTCGTTTAAAGTTTGCCACAAGCCACCTGGGAGACACACCAAACATGTGGAAGAAGGTGCTCTGGTCAGATGAAACCAAAATTGAACTTTTTGGCAACAATGCAAAACGTTATGTTTGGCAGAAAAGCAACACCCTGAACACACCATCCCAACTGTCAAACATGGTGGTGGCAGCATCATGGTTTGGGCCTGCTTTTCTTCAGCAGGGACAGGGAAGATGGTTAAAATTGATGGGAAGATGGATGGAGCCAAATACAGGACCATTCTGGAAGAAAACCTGATGGAGTCTGCAAAAGACCTGAGACTGGGACAGAGATTTGTCTTCCAACAAGACAATGATCCAAAACATAAAACAAAATCTACAATGGAATGGTTCAAAAATAAACATATCCAGGTGTTAGAATGGCCAAGTCAAAGTCCAGACCTGAATCCAATCGAGAATCTGTGGAAAGAACTGAAAACTGCTGTTCACAAATGCTCTCCATCCAACCTCACTGAGCTCGAGCTGTTTTGCAAGGAGGAATGGGAAAAAAATTCAGTCTCTCGATGTGCAAAACTGATAGAGACATACCCCAAGCGACTTACAGCTGTAATCGCAGCAAAAGGTGGCGCTACAAAGTATTAACTTAAGGGGGCTGAATAATTTTGCACGCCCAATTTTTCAGTTTTTGATTTGTTAAAAAAGTTTGAAATATCCAATAAATGTCGTTCCACTTCATGATTGTGTCCCACTTGTTGTTGATTCTTCACAAAAAAATACAGTTTTATATCTTTATGTTTGAAGCCTGAAATGTGGCAAAAGGTCGCAAAGTTCAAGGGGGGCGAATACTTTCGCAAGGCACTGTACACATTTGCAGTATAACAGGTTCCTTATCTTGTGCTGTCTTTTGTTTATCTCCCTGGCACATTTTGGAAGTGCTATGAGCCTATGCTCCTTTGGTATTCCTACTTAGCCTTAATGAGACAGAGAGAAATATATGGGTTTGTTCGCAATTGAACCCAATGGAGACACAGGCACCACTATAAGTACCATTATATCACCAAGCCAGAGTGGCGTTCTCTGGCACTAAATCTGCAGCTGAAATGAAGAGACCCAAACATTGTGATCCGCACTCTGTGAATAATTGATAGCAACAAACAAACACAATCAAAGTGCTTCCTTATCGACACCAGAATGAAAAAGGCCATGGAGTTGATTCAGGAGTTACGGGTGCCTTCCACTTTAATCTCGGGTAAACAGAAGCTTTATGAAGTGTCGAGACTTGTTTTGTAAGGCGCATGCACAAGTACATTTATTACTGACATAATGACCTCTGTGGAGTCAGTAGAAGATGTTTTTCATCGAGGTTCTCTACATAGGGAACGCTATGGGCCCAAGTCAAAAGTTGTCACTGTATAGTGAATAGGATGTCATCTCAGACACCTCCAGAGAAAAGAGGCCGGCAGCATTTCTTTGGGAACCAATCAAACTGCTATGAGGTTGATACACTACAGAACATCACAAGGGTAATACATTGGCTGTCTGCTATAGAGACATAAAATATATTGAAGTTCCAGGTGTACCAAGATGTGTAAGGAGAATTTGCCTCTAGACACTGATCTTGGTTCAGTTTGGCAATTTTCCCACTAATAGTTAGGGTTAGGATTGGGGGAGAGGAAGCTGATCCTAGACCTGCACCTAGGGGAAACTTCACCCCGGAGTGTGACAACAGACTACAGATCCTAGACAGGGAGGACAACATATTGATGGAGACAAGAGAGATGGGTGACAGCTGATCAAAGATCAAACTGAGATGCGGGAGACAGAGACACAAATTGTTCTCATTCAGCCCTAGTTCACTATCAGAGCGTGACTGTGCTATGTGTTAAGTAAGGCTGTTGAACTCCTGCTGGCTTCATCAATAACATGTTGTACCTAATGGCCTCCTCTACATGACGTAGACTGGTCTTCCCCAACATAGTCACTCTGCTGTCAAATGTTAGAACTGTGCTGCCCAGAGGCACAGATGTTGTTTTCTTCTTCATCTTCTTTCCTTCCTCTCTCTTTCCCTTGAGAGAAGCCTAGCCCCTCAGGCGGGGGATTGAACTGAGACGTAGAGATGAGCCTCTCATGGGTAATGATCCAGGAGTAACTCTCGACCATAAGGTGAGAGTCAAGGATGGTTGGAAATTTCAAGAGGCAATGAGGCACGAGACGTTTCCCATGGTCCAGTTTAGATCAATGGAGCTGTCCACTAAACCTGTGCTGAAACAAGACTCTGCTCCAACACAATCTCTGCCAGGCTCTCAGGGCGAGGAGAGGGAGCTGTTCACTAAACCGGTGCTGAAACAAGACTCTGCTCCAACACAATCTCTGCCAGGCTCTCAGGGCGAGGAGAGGGAGCTGTTCACTAAACCGGTGCTGAAACAAGACTCTGCTCCAACACAATCTCTGCCAGGCTCTCAGGGCAAGGAGAGGGAGCTGTTCACTAAACCGGTGCTGAAACAAGACTCTGCTCCAACACAATCTCTGCCAGGCTCTCAGGGCGAGGAGAGGGAGCTGTTCACTAAACCTGTGCTGAAACAAGGCTCTGCTTCAACACAATCTCTGCCAGTCTCTCAGGGCGAGGAGAGGGAGCTGTTCACTAAACCGGTGCTGAAACAAGGCTCTGCTCCAACACAATCTCTGCCAGTCTCTCAGGGCGAGGAGAGGGAGCTGTTCACTAAACCGGTGCTGAAACAAGGCTCTGCTCCAACACAATCTCTGCCAGTCTCTCAGGGCGAGGAGAGGGAGCTGTTCACTAAACCGGTGCTGAAACACAGAGCTGTTGGCTCAGGCTGTCACTCCTACCCTGCTTTAAAACAGAGGAGGATCGCTTGAATGCCTTCATCACTATCCACATTTCTGGACCTGGACATGAAATATAATCAAATAAAATGGACACAAAACAATATGTGACTGTTACTGAATTTTTAAAGTCCATTTCAAATCATGATGTTTGGAGTACCAGCACTAAACAGCAGAGGTCTCCCTTATATGTCAACTGCCTGGCTCATTAGGAAGTTGAATACACACGGCAGTTCACACCAGATAAAGAGATGTCAAAATGTCAGAAGCAGCTTTGATGTTTACAGATGCCATCAGATATCTGCTTGTTAAGTTAACAGGACGAACAAACTACAGCAAGTTATAGATCAGAATGTGGACTATTTTTTGCATATTAATGTCTCTTTTGATGTAGCCAGGAGATGTTGCTGAGCTCTGGGGCTCTGTTTGTTCATATCCTCTGAGGTTAAAGCACATGAAACCTCAGAGTCATTTCTCCTTAGGTGAGTGTGTGAACTTTGTTAGTGTCCAAATTCTTGACTCTGAGTGTGTGTGTGTGTGTGTGTGTGTGTGTGTGTGTGTGTGTAGTGTACTAGGGTCAATATCCCTGCAGTAGCGACTGAATAATAATAGTGAGCTACAGATGAGTTAAAGTTGTGTCACAGGGAATCGAACAGTGCTTTAATCAATCAGACGTTGACCTTAGAGAGGACCTATCACCTGACCTTAGAGAGGACCTATCACCTGACCTTAGAGAGGACCTATCACCTGTCCTTAGAGAGGACCTATCACCTGACCTTAGAGAGGACCTATCACCTGTCCTTAGAGAGGACCTATCACCTGACCTTAGAGAGGAGCTATCACCTGACCTTAGAGAGGAGCTACCACCTGACCTTAGAGAGGAGCTATCACCTGACCTTAGAGAGGAGCTATCACCTGACCTTAGAGAGGAGCTACTACCTGCCTTAGAGAGGAGCTATCACCTGACCTTAGAGAGGACCTATCACCTGACCATAGAGAGGTCCTATCACCTGTCCTTAGAGAGGACCTGTCACCTGTCCTGAGAGGACCTATCACCTGACCTTGGAGAGGAGCTATCACCTGACCTTGGAGAGGAGCTATCACCTGTCCTTAGAGAGGACCTCCCACCTGTCATATCACCTGTCCTCCTGACCAAAGAACAATGACACACACAGACTGGCAACATGTCATGAGACACACACACACACACAGAAATTAACATGCATACACACACAAACAAATTAACACAAACACACAGATCCACACACAGATGTGACAATATGTGTTTCCAGCTCGTGAGGAAGCCATACCTTCTGGTAACTAAAACGTGTATGTTTGCTTGCACCAATTCCTGGGAAATGTCCTTAGGATACATGCCAAACACTCTATTTCTTAATGCACTCCTTTTAAGCAGTGGTCTCATAAGGCTCCGGTCAAAAGTAGTGCACTATATTGGGAATAGGGCGCCATTTGGGATACAGTTACAGCCTTATTCTCTCCATTGGCTTTGCATGATTAATGGATCACCTTGCAGACTGGTGACCATATCTGCTGCTGCTTGTCAACTGAAGCAGCGCGATGCATTTGGAGAGGACCGCAACAGAGAGGAGAGGACCTAACAGAGAGGAGAGGACCTAACAGAGGGGAGAGGACCTAACAGAGAGGAGAGGACCTAACAGAGAGGAGAGGACCCAACAGAGAGGAGAGGACCTAACAGAGAGGAGAGGACCTAACAGAGAGGAGAGGACCTAACAGAGAGGAGAGGACCTAACAGAGAGGAGAGGACCCAACAGAGAGGAGAGGACCTAACAGAGAGGAGAGGACCTAACAGAGAGGAGAGGACCTAACAGAGAGGAGAGGACCTAACAGAGAGGAGAGGACCTAACAGAGAGGAGAGGACCGTAACAGAGAGGAGAGGACCGTAACAGAGAGGAGAGGACCTAACAGAGAGGAGAGGACCTAACAGAGAGGAGAGGACCTAACAGAGAGGAGAGGACCTAACAGAGAGGAGAGGACCTAACAGAGAGGAGATGACCTAACAGAGAGGAGAGGACCTAACAGAGAGGAGAGGACCTAACAGAGAGGAGAGGACCTAACAGAGAGGAGAGGACCTAACAGAGAGGAGAGGACCCAACAGAGAGGAGAGGACCGCAACAGAGAGGAGAGGGCCATAACAGAGAGGAGAGGGCCTAACAGAGAGGAGAGGACCTAACAGACAGGAGAGGACCTAACAGAGAGGAGAGGACCTAACAGAGAGGAGAGGACCTAACAGAGAGGAGAGGACCTAACAGAGAGGGGAGGACCTAACAGAGAGGAGAGGACCTAACAGAGAGGAGAGGACCTAACAGAGAGGAGAGGACCCAACAGAGAGGAGAGGACCTAACAGAGAGGAGAGGACCTAACAGAGAGGAGAGGACCTAACAGAGAGGAGAGGACCTAACAGAGAGGAGAGGACCTAACAGAGAGGAGATTACCTAACAGAGAGGAGATGACCTAACAGAGAGGAGAGGACCTAACAGAGAGGAGAGGACCTAACAGAGAGGAGAGGACCTAACAGAGAGGAGAGGACCTAACAGAGAGGAGAGGACCCAACAGAGAGGAGAGGACCTAACAGAGAGGAGAGGACCTAACAGAGAGGAGAGGACCTAACAGAGAGGAGAGGACCTAACAGAGAGGAGAGGACCTAACAGAGAGGAGAGGACCTAACAGAGAGGAGAGGACCTAACAGAGAGGAGAGGACCCAACAGAGAGGAGAGGACCCAACAGAGAGGAGAGGACCCAACAGAGAGGAGAGGACCTAACAGAGAGGAGAGGACCTAACAGAGAGGAGAGGACCTAACAGAGAGGAGAGGACCTAACAGAGAGGAGAGGACCTAACAGAGAGGAGAGGACCTAACAGAGAGGAGAGGACCTAACAGAGAGGAGAGGACCTAACAGAGAGGAGAGGACCTAACAGAGAGGAGAGGACCTAACAGAGAGGAGAGGACCTAACAGAGAGGAGAGGACCCAACAGAGAGGAGAGGACCTAACAGAGAGGAGAGGACCCAACAGAGAGGAGAGGACCCAACAGAGAGGAGAGGACCTAACAGAGAGGAGAGGACCTAACAGAGAGGAGAGGACCTAACAGAGAGGAGAGGACCTAACAGAGAGGAGAGGACCTAACAGAGAGGAGAGGACCTAACAGAGAGGAGAGGACCTAACAGAGAGGAGAGGACCTAACAGAGAGGAGAGGACCCAACAGAGAGGAGAGGACCTAACAGAGAGGAGAGGACCTAACAGAGAGGAGAGGACCCAACAGAGAGGAGAGGACCCAACAGAGAGGAGAGGACCCAACAGAGAGGAGAGGACCTAACAGAGAGGAGAGGACCTAACAGAGAGGAGAGGACCTAACAGAGAGGAGAGGACCTAACAGAGAGGAGAGGACCTAACAGAGAGGAGAGGACCTAACAGAGATAAGAGGACCTAACAGAGAGGAGAGGACCTAACAGAGAGGAGAGGACCTAACAGAGAGGAGAGGACCTAACAGAGAGGAGAGGACCTAACAGAGAGGAGAGGACCGTAACAGAGAGGTGAGGACCTAACAGAGAGGAGAGGACCTAACAGAGAGGAGAGGACCTAACAGAGAGGAGAGGACCTAACAGAGATAAGAGGACCTAACAGAGAGGAGAGGACCTAACAGAGAGGAGAGGACCTAACAGAGAGGAGAGGACCCAACAGAGAGGAGAGGACCTAACAGAGAGGAGAGGACCCAACAGAGAGGAGAGGACCTAACAGAGATGAGAGGACCCAACAGAGAGGAGAGGACCTAACAGAGAGGAGAGGACCTAACAGAGAGGAGAGGACCTAACAGAGAGGAGAGGACCTAACAGAGAGGAGAGGACCTAACAGAGAGGAGAGGACCTAACAGAGAGGAGAGGACCTAACAGAGAGGAGAGGACCGCAACAGAGAGGAGAGGGCCATAACAGAGAGGAGAGGACCTAACAGAGAGGAGAGGACCTAACAGACAGGAGAGGACCTAACAGAGAGGAGAGGACCTAACAGAGAGGAGAGGACCTAACAGAGAGGAGAGGACCTAACAGAGAGGGGAGGACCTAACAGAGAGGAGAGGACCTAACAGAGAGGAGAGGACCTAACAGAGAGGAGAGGACCCAACAGAGAGGAGAGGACCTAACAGAGAGGAGAGGACCTAACAGAGAGGAGAGGACCTAACAGAGAGGAGAGGACCTAACAGAGAGGAGAGGACCTAACAGAGAGGAGATTACCTAACAGAGAGGAGATGACCTAACAGAGAGGAGAGGACCTAACAGAGAGGAGAGGACCTAACAGAGAGGAGAGGACCTAACAGAGAGGAGAGGACCTAACAGAGAGGAGAGGACCTAACAGAGAGGAGAGGACCCAACAGAGAGGAGAGGACCCAACAGAGAGGAGAGGACCTAACAGAGAGGAGAGGACCTAACAGAGAGGAGAGGACCTAACAGAGAGGAGAGGACCTAACAGAGAGGAGATGACCTAACAGAGAGGAGAGGACCGTAACAGAGAGGAGAGGACCTAACAGAGAGGAGAGGACCTAACAGAGAGGAGAGGACCTAACAGAGAGGAGAGGACCGTAACAGAGAGGAGAGGACCTAACAGAGAGGAGAGGACCTAACAGAGAGGAGAGGACCCAACAGAGAGGAGAGGACCTAACAGAGAGGAGAGGACCTAACAGAGAGGAGAGGACCTAACAGAGAGGAGAGGACCTAACAGAGAGGAGAGGACCCAACAGAGAGGAGAGGACCTAACAGACAGGAGAGGACCTAACAGAGAGGAGAGGACCTAACAGAGAGGAGAGGACCTAACAGAGAGGAGAGGACCTAACAGAGAGGAGAGGACCTAACAGAGAGGAGAGGACCCAACAGAGAGGAGAGGACCTAACAGAGAGGAGAGGACCTAACAGAGAGGAGAGGACCTAACAGAGAGGAGAGAGGAGAGGACCTAACAGAGAGGAGAGGACCTAACAGAGAGGAGAGGACCTAACAGAGAGGAGATGACCTAACAGAGAGGAGAGGACCTAACAGAGAGGAGAGGACCTAACAGAGAGGAGAGGACCCAACAGAGAGGAGAGGACCTAACAGAGAGGAGAGGACCTAACAGAGAGGAGAGGACCTAACAGAGAGGAGAGGACCTAACAGAGAGGAGAGGACCTAACAGAGAGGAGAGGACCTAACAGAGAGGAGGGTACCCAATAGAGAGGAGAGGACCTAACAGAGAGGAGAGGACCCAACAGAGAGGAGAGGACCCAACAGAGAGGAGAGGACCTAACAGAGAGGAGAGGACCTAACAGAGAGGAGAGGACCTAACAGAGAGGAGAGGACCTAACAGAGAGGAGAGGACCTAACAGAGAGGAGAGGACCTAACAGAGAGGAGAGGACCTAACAGAGAGGAGAGGACCCAACAGAGAGGAGAGGACCTAACAGAGAGGAGAGGACCTAACAGAGAGGAGAGGACCCAACAGAGAGGAGAGGACCCAACAGAGAGGAGAGGACCCAACAGAGAGGAGAGGACCTAACAGAGAGGAGAGGACCTAACAGAGAGGAGAGGACCTAACAGAGAGGAGAGGACCTAACAGAGAGGAGAGGACCTAACAGAGAGGAGAGGACCTAACAGAGAGGAGAGGACCTAACAGAGATAAGAGGACCTAACAGAGAGGAGAGGACCTAACAGAGAGGAGAGGACCTAACAGAGAGGAGAGGACCTAACAGAGAGGAGAGGACCTAACAGAGAGGAGAGGACCGTAACAGAGAGGTGAGGACCTAACAGAGAGGAGAGGACCTAACAGAGAGGAGAGGACCTAACAGAGATAAGAGGACCTAACAGAGAGGAGAGGACCTAACAGAGAGGAGAGGACCTAACAGAGAGGAGAGGACCCAACAGAGAGGAGAGGACCTAACAGAGAGGAGAGGACCCAACAGAGAGGAGAGGACCTAACAGAGATGAGAGGACCCAACAGAGAGGAGAGGACCTAACAGAGAGGAGAGGACCTAACAGAGAGGAGAGGACCTAACAGAGAGGAGAGGACCTAACAGAGAGGAGAGGACCTAACAGAGAGGAGAGGACCTAACAGAGAGGAGAGGACCTAACAGAGAGTAGAGGACCTAACAGAGAGGAGAGGACCTAACAGAGAGGAGAGGACCTAACAGAGAGGAGATGACCTAACAGAGAGGAGAGGACCTAACAGAGAGGAGAGGACCTAACAGAGAGGAGAGGACCTAACAGAGAGGAGAGGACCTAACAGAGAGGAGAGGACCCAACAGAGAGGAGAGGACCGCAACAGAGAGGAGAGGGCCATAACAGAGAGGAGAGGACCTAACAGAGAGGAGAGGACCTAACAGACAGGAGAGGACCTAACAGAGAGGAGAGGACCTAACAGAGAGGAGAGGACCTAACAGAGAGGAGAGGACCTAACAGAGAGGGGAGGACCTAACAGAGAGGAGAGGACCTAACAGAGAGGAGAGGACCTAACAGAGAGGAGAGGACCCAACAGAGAGGAGAGGACCTAACAGAGAGGAGAGGACCTAACAGAGAGGAGAGGACCTAACAGAGAGGAGAGGACCTAACAGAGAGGAGAGGACCTAACAGAGAGGAGATTACCTAACAGAGAGGAGATGACCTAACAGAGAGGAGAGGACCTAACAGAGAGGAGAGGACCTAACAGAGAGGAGAGGACCTAACAGAGAGGAGAGGACCTAACAGAGAGGAGAGGACCTAACAGAGAGGAGAGGACCCAACAGAGAGGAGAGGACCCAACAGAGAGGAGAGGACCTAACAGAGAGGAGAGGACCTAACAGAGAGGAGAGGACCTAACAGAGAGGAGAGGACCTAACAGAGAGGAGAGGACCTAACAGAGAGGAGATGACCTAACAGAGAGGAGAGGACCGTAACAGAGAGGAGAGGACCTAACAGAGAGGAGAGGACCTAACAGAGAGGAGAGGACCTAACAGAGAGGAGAGGACCGTAACAGAGAGGAGAGGACCTAACAGAGAGGAGAGGACCTAACAGAGAGGAGAGGACCTAACAGAGAGGAGAGGACCTAACAGAGAGGAGAGGACCTAACAGAGAGGAGAGGACCTAACAGAGAGGAGAGGACCCAACAGAGAGGAGAGGACCTAACAGACAGGAGAGGACCTAACAGAGAGGAGAGGACCTAACAGAGAGGAGAGGACCTAACAGAGAGGAGAGGACCTAACAGAGAGGAGAGGACCTAACAGAGAGGAGAGGACCCAACAGAGAGGAGAGGACCTAACAGAGAGGAGAGGACCTAACAGAGAGGAGAGGACCTAACAGAGAGGAGAGGACCTAACAGAGAGGAGATGACCTAACAGAGAGGAGATGACCTAACAGAGAGGAGAGGACCTAACAGAGAGGAGAGGACCGTAACAGAGAGGAGAGGACCTAACAGAGAGGAGAGGACCTAACAGAGAGGAGAGGACCTAACAGAGAGGAGAGGACCTAACAGAGAGGAGAGGACCTAACAGAGAGGAGAGGACCTAACAGAGAGGAGAGGACCTAACAGAGAGGAGATGACCTAACAGAGAGGAGAGGACCTAACAGAGAGGAGAGGACCTAACAGAGAGGAGAGGACCCAACAGAGAGGAGAGGACCCAACAGAGAGGAGAGGACCTAACAGAAAGGAGAGGACCCAACAGAGATAAGAGGACCCAACAGAGAGGAGAGGACTGTAACAGAGAGGAGAGGACCGTAATAGAGAGGAGAGGACCGTAAACAGAGAGGAGAGGACCGTAACAGAGAGGAGAGGACCGTAACAGAGAGGAGAGGACCGTAACAGAGAGGAGAGGACCGTAACAGAGAGGAGAGGACCCAACAGAGAGGAGAGGACCCAACAGAGAGGAGAGGGCCATAACAGAGAGGAGAGGACCTAACAGAGAGGAGAGGACCCAACAGAGAGGAGAGGACCTAACAGAGAGGAGAGGACCTAACAGAGAGGAGAGGACCTAACAGAGAGGAGAGGACCTAACAGAGAGGAGAGGACCTAACAGAGAGGAGAGGACCTAACAGAGAGGAGAGGACCTAACAGAGAGGAGATGACCTAACAGAGAGGAGAGGACCTAACAGAGAGGAGAGGACCTAACAGAGAGGAGAGGATCCAACAGAGAGGAGAGGACCCAACAGAGAGGAGAGGACCTAACAGAAAGGAGAGGACCCAACAGAGATAAGAGGACCCAACAGAGAGGAGAGGACTGTAACAGAGAGGAGAGGACCGTAATAGAGAGGAGAGGACCGTAAACAGAGAGGAGAGGACCGTAACAGAGAGGAGAGGACCGTAACAGAGAGGAGAGGACCGTAACAGAGAGGAGAGGACCGTAACAGAGAGGAGAGGACCCAACAGAGAGGAGAGGACCCAACAGAGAGGAGAGGGCCATAACAGAGAGGAGAGGACCTAACAGAGAGGAGAGGACCCAACAGAGAGGAGAGGACCCAACAGAGAGGAGAGGACCCAACAGAGAGGAGAGGACCTAACAGAAAGGAGAGGACCCAACAGAGATAAGAGGACCCAACAGAGAGGAGAGGACCCAACAGAGAGGAGAGGGCCGTAACAGAGAGGAGAGGACCTAACAGAGAGGAGAGGACCCAACAGAGAGGAGAGGACCCAACAGAGAGGAGAGGACCCAACAGAGAGGAGAGGATCCAACAGAGAGGAGAGGACCCAACAGAGAGGAGAGGACCTAACAGAGAGGAGAGGACCTAACAGAGAGGAGATGACCTAACAGAGAGGAGAGGACCGCAACAGAGAGGAGAGGACCTAACAGAGAGGAGAGGACCGTAACAGAGAGGAGAGGACCCAACAGAGAGGAGAGGACCCAACAGAGAGGAGAGGGCCATAACAGAGAGGAGAGGACCTAACAGAGATGAGAGGACCCAACAGAGAGGAGAGGACCCAACAGAGAGGAGAGGACCCAACAGAGAGGAGAGGACCCAACTGAGAGGAGAGGACCCAACTGAGAGGAGAGGACTGCAACAGAGAGGAGAGGACCGCAACAGAGGGGACTGCAACAGAGAGGAGAGGACTGCAACAGGAGACTTCAGGGGAAGATAAGCTTTTCACACAGTGGAGTGAATCACCCACAGCTAGCTCTCTCTCTCTCTCTCTCTCTCTATCTACTTGCTCTGTCTGTCTCTACCCTCTCTCTCTATCTACTCTGTCTCTACCTTCTCTCTCTCGGTCTCTGTCTCTTGGACTATGTCTGTCTCTCTCGCTCTCTTTCTGTCTCTCTCTCTGTCTCTCACTCTCTCTCTACCCTCCCTCTTACTACCTCTCTCTCTCCCAGTCTCTACTCGGTGTCTCTCTCTTCACCCCATACGAATTATAGTCAAACCAGCTTATTTAATCACCAACTATATGAGGCAGACAGTGCATCAACTCCTCATGTAAATTATTCAATATTTGCATTGCTTTATTGTAATAAATCTTTGGCACATCTATGAGCCAATTCCAATTTAATCTTCAGAATAACTGTCAATTCATGCACGGGCATAAATTCCATTCATCCTCCACACACTGCGATTTGTTAGAAAGCCTGTGTTTTGGTGAACTGTTTTCTAAATTTGCCATCGCATTGTGCCCTGCCATTGTGTGTTTCCGTTTTTTCATGCAAGAGCTCTTCAGCGCAGAGCCGGTTATTTTGTGTAGAAATTGGGTCATTCATTTTATATGTCACAGATTTATAATGTGTTCTGATGCACTTTTATAATTGTGTTTCAGTGCCTCAGTCTGAGTGTTTCATCTAGAAACGATGTGCCCTTGTCTGGTTTGGTCTGGTTCCCCACGGCAAAAGGTCCACTTTAACATAGCTGTTCTCTGGTGTGCTCTATAAGGTCTCAAAAGAACAACGTTTGCCTCTGCATCACCACTGGCCCCCCACACACACCCACACTCACATTCAGGTGATAAAGAGAGACAGACTAATTGGCTTTCTAGCTGACTGACCCTAAATGCAGGAGAAAGCGAGTTGAGATGAAATGAGGTGGACTGTCTGGGCCGTGGCCACCCCGAGACGATGAAAGCCCAGGAGAGAACAAGAGGCATTTGCATAGACAAAATGGCCACTGACACACACTGACACACACTGACACACACAGGCGAGTAGCAGAGGAACCGTGAGTTGAAAACGTCCTTTTTCACCGCTGCCAAGATTGAAGGAAGTCTTGGAGCCTCTCTGCGGGCCCTCAACCTGTCAGTCCTGTGACGAGAGCGAGGGAGATTTTGTTTGGTGGGTTAATAGAGAAAAGCACATTGAAGAGGAGGTTATAGAAGCCACATGCCCCAAATGAAAAACAGCAGGAACTTAATTGAAGCAGGTAGGAACTAAAGTGCCAGCGTTTTATTTTCCAGAGGCAGCGACACAGATTTAATGCAATCACCGAGTCGGTGGGTCATAATTATCACGAGATGGATGGCTGCTCACTGTTGCAATGCATCTCGGGTGCCACAAAGGCCGCGAATAAATATCCTCTAGCTGGCGGTACAGGATTCTGCCTCAGCTGTTGCCGACTCCCGCCAAAATTAAAACTGTGGCGCGTATCAGGATCCAAAACAGAACATGGAAGAACAGGAAATCCTAGAGTTCCATGAAGTATGGGCCTGTAATGATGTTGATGAAGTGCTGTTAATGTGCTTGTGGGATGAAGACCTGCACACAATGTAGAGTTAAAAAATATATATATATATATATATATATATTACCTTTATTTAACTAGGCAAGTCAGTTAAGAACAAACTTATTTTCCATGACGGCCTGGGAACAGTGGGTTAACTGGTCTAGGAACAGTGGGTTAACTGGTCTAGGAACAGTGGGTTAACTGGTCTAGGAACAGTGGGTTAACTGGTCTAGGAACAGTGGGTTAACTGGTCTAGGAACAGTGGGTTAACTGGTCTAGGAACAGTGGGTTAACTGGTCTAGGAACAGTGGGTTAACTGGTCTAGGAACAGTGGGTTAACTGGCCTAGGAACAGTGGGTTAACTGGTCTAGGAACAGTGGGTTAACTGGTCTAGGAACAGTGCCTTCTGGTGCATAACAACAGATTTCTACTAGTCCGGTTACTAGTCCAACGCCCTAACCACTAGGCTACCTACCGCCCCCAGAGTACAGCAGGACTGTGACTAGCAGCCCTTTCACAGAAATAAAAGAGCCTGCAGGCACTACAGCTGCGAGTTGTGCAGGTGTGGAGGATCTTCATCCATCGTTGTTCCACTGGAGCTCCAGGATGTGTCTTGGGAGGCTTTCATCTGTGAACCACCACTGTCTGCTGTGTAGATTTACACATAATGGACAATCCTCTCTAGCAGGAAATCAACACTGAATATGGCTCAGTTCCATGCCTCTATTGTTCCATCTCATGAAACACACTTGTAGGCTGCATAGAGACAATAAATGATGAGTAACACAGATGTCAACATTATAATTTAGCTGTGAGCATGAATAAACCTTCATAATACTTTACATAGTACTTGGAAAGTTGTACATGTTTTGATGTAAATAACATTTGACTGCATCATCATCATATCAATGTCTTTGAGTGGTTTCATGTGAATATATTGTGTTCTATTATCTATCTGACCAATGTGTTCTGGTCTGGTCTTAATGATGACTACGTCTCAAATGGTGCCCCATTCCCTCTGTAGTGCACAACACTCTGGTCAAAGGCAGTTCACCAAAGGGAATAGGGTGCCATTTGAGATACGTCAGAGTGAAGCCCCCATAATGGTCTGCTCTTGGCCTGTATAACTGGTCTAAACCAGGAGCAGCCTCTCTTCCCCCTCACACACCTTCAGCAAAGCACCCCGCCGATAATCACAGCACAAACGAGCCTGCTGTCACCCACATACTCCCCCTGTAGGAACTGCAGCCGCAGCGCCACAGTCCACATCACTCCCCCTGTAGGAACTGCAGCCGCAGCGCCGCAGTCCACATCACTCCCCCTGTAGGAACTGCAGCCGCAGCGCCACAGTCCACATCACTCCCCCTGTAGGAACTGCAGCCGCAGCGCCGCAGTCCACATTACTCCCCCTGTAGGAACTGCAGCCGCAGCGCCACAGTCCACATCACTCCCCCTGTAGGAACTGCAGCCGCAGCGTCGCAGTCCACATCACTCCCCCTGTAGGAACTGCAGCCGCAGCGCCACAGTCCACATCACTCCCCCTGTAGGAACTGCAGCCGCAGCGCCGCAGTCCACATCACTCCCCCTGTAGGAACTGCAGCCGCAGCGCCACAGTCCACATCACTCCCCCTGTAGGAACTGCAGCCGCAGCGCCGCAGTCCACATCACTCCCCCTGTAGGAACTGCAGCCGCAGCGCCACAGTCCACATCACTCCCCCTGTAGGAACTGCAGCCGCAGCGCCGCAGTCCACATCACTCCCCCTGTAGGAACTGCAGCCGCAGCGCCACAGTCCACATCACTCCCCCTGTAGGAACTGCAGCCGCAGCGCCGCAGTCCACATCACTCCCCCTGTAGGAACTGCAGCCGCAGCGCCACAGTCCACATCACTCCCCCTGTAGGAACTTCAGCCGCAGCGCCACAGTCCACATCACTCCCCCTGTAGGAACTGCAGCCGCAGCGCCGCAGTCCACATCACTCCCCCTGTAGGAACTGCAGCTGCAGCGCCACAGTCCACATCACTCCCCCTGTAGGAACTTCAGCCGCAGCGCCACAGTCCACATCACTCCCCCTGTAGGAACTGCAGCCGCAGCGCCACAGTCCACATCACTCCCCCTGTAGGAACTGCAGCCGCAGCGCCACAGTCCACATCACTCCCCCTGTAGGAACTGCAGCCGCAGCGCCACAGTCCACATCACTCCCCCTGTAGGAACTGCAGCCGCAGCGCCACAGTCCACATCACTCCCCCTGTAGGAACTGCAGCCGCAGCGCCACAGTCCACATCACTCCCCCTGTAGGAACTGCAGCCGCAGCGCCACAGTCCACATCACTCCCCCTGTAGGAACTGCAGCCGCAGCGCCGCAGTCCACATCACTCCCCCTGTTGGAACTGCAGCCGCAGCGCCGCAGTCCACATCACTCCCCCTGTAGGAACTGCAGCCGCAGCGCCACAGTCCACATCACTCCCCCTGTAGGAACTGCAGCCGCAGCGCCACAGTCCACATCACTCCCCCTGTAGGAACTGCAGCCGCAGCGCCACAGTCCACATCACTCCCCCTGTAGGAACTTCAGCCGCAGCGCCACAGTCCACATCACTCCCCCTGTAGGAACTTCAGCCGCAGCGCCACAGTCCACATCACTCCCCCTGTCGCATAGGATTTCATTTCCAATTCCAGAAACACACTATCGTATAAAGACCCGCCGTCGTTTATTATTGTGCATCGTGTTTATGAACATCATTGTTTTTTTTTTAAGGAAACGTAACGGGTAATGGGCTTTCTCTCTCCTTTTTCACATAGGGAATAATATGAGTATTCATTTGCCATTACGTGTCCTTTGTATTGCTGTAGCAAAGCATCTTGTGAAAGGCAGTCTGGGAGATGGGGATATTACACATATTACACTCAAGAGCTGCGGCAGACAGCCTAAGCCTCATCTCTCTGGGAAATTGCCTCAGATGAAGGAGATGCTCAAGTCTGATGCTGTTTGATCAACAAGTCCGTTTGCCCTCATCCAAGCAAACACAATACAAACTCTCACCTACTCTAAACATGGCCTGGGCTACTGCAGTAGAAGTCCCATTTGGACGACAAAGATAATAATAAAAAGATGGAAGAGAGACTGGGAGTATTCTCGAACCCTGACACTGGAGGACCTTCGGGACAATGGTTGATACTTAGTGATATTACAGTACACCAGGGTTCCCCAACTGGTGGCCCGTGGGCCGAATTTGGTCCGTGGCTGGTTTTATTTGATCCCTCAAGTTTTCTGAGCAAAAATAAATAAATATATAAAAAAAAATACATATATATATATATATATATATATATAAATATATATATGTATTTTTTAATATACTTGAGGGATATATATATATTACATTTTCATTGTTGGACATAAAAGACTGTAAAAACACCAGGAAATGAGCGCCAAGTGATTTTTATTTAAATAAATCTAAATAAAGTATTACCACACATAGTAGAGAGACACGTGATCGTATACAAAATGTAAGCAAGGTATTAGATGATTATGTTTTAGTCAAACATTATACCTGTTTGGGCTTCTTGCAGTCAATATGCAGTCTACTAATTATTTGTTATTACAAACTGGGTGGTTCGAGCCCTGAATGGTGATACCCGTGGTATACGGACTGCTATGACAAAACATTTATTTTTACTTCTCTAATTACGTTGGTAACCAGTTTATGATAGCAATAAGGCACCTTGGGGACAACAGCTAGGGGCTGTATCAAGGCACTTCGCGTTGTGTTGTGCATAAGAACAGCCCTTAACAGAGGTATAAACTCAGACACGGCTGATTGTTTGTAAACAACAGTGGTATAAACTCAGCCACGGCTGATTGTTTGTAAACAACAGTGGTATAAACTCAGCCACGGCTGATTGTTTGTAAACACCAGTGGTATACACTCAGCCACGGCTGATTGTTTGTAAACAACAGTGGTATAAACCCAGACACGGCTGATTGTTTGTAAACACCAGTGGTATACACTCAGCCACGGCTGATTGTTTGTAAACACCAGTGGTATAAACCCAGACACGGCTGATTGTTTGTAAACACCAGTGGTATAAACCCAGACACGGCTGATTGTTTGTAAACAACAGTGGTATAAACCCAGACACGGCTGATTGTTTGTAAACACCAGTGGTATAAACTCAGACACGGCTGATTGTTTGTAAACACCAGTGGTATAAACCCAGACACGGCTGATTGTTTGTAAACACGTCTGTAAACTGCAGACATCGCCTATCCCATTGTTTGCCTATTAACCTCTTCCTATATCCCTTCACAGTAGGTTTGCATGAAGTATGTGCACGTCTCTCTCCCCTTGGCAGCCACTGCTATCTCCTTGTGCCAGCATGTCTCTCTGGGGGTTACTGTAGAGGGCATCGCTGTTGGGCCGCTGTGTGTGTGTGTGGGGGGGGGGGGGGGGGGGCATGGTTACTGGGCACACACTGACCTTCCCTCTGTTTGAGGGGCGTTGGCACAGCCTGACACCATAATCACTGGTGCCTTGGAAGCAGGTCCAACTTGTAATCACACTGCCCAGGAACCGTGCCCACCGGTGTGGCCAGCTTCAGGCCCTTAAATATATGCAATTTAGCAGACGGTTCTATCCAAAATGACTTACAGTCATGTGTGCATACATTTTTTTGTATGGGTGGCCTCAGCGTTGCAAGAGCCATTCTCTACCAACTGAGCCACAGAGAACAACTACATGTATCTGGATAGGTCTAATTGGCTTCTGAAGACTGCAGCTTCTCCACTGATGATTGTGTGATAGAAACTGCTCACACAGTAATGACAATGCTTTGGATTTAACGTCATTTGAAAACGGTATTGTACACTGTGTTAAGGGATCTACTGAGCAGGAGAATAGAACCTTTATGTTGATTTGTAGGATGAACAACCAGATCATCATTATTATTATTGAATAATAGAATATTGTGCCATTAAACAATAGCTGTGGTTTATATTTCCTTAGAGAGAACCTTGGGATGAGACCAAGTTTAATTTAATTATGTTCTTTTTCCAATAAGATATGAAAAAGGATGACAGATTCTATGAGGGGGCTTTGTGAAATGACAAATCAGTGATTTACTGATACTAGCAAGGGCAGTGTGTGGGTTTTCCGTTTTATTTCAAACGATCTCATTGTTTCCATGCACCTGCAACAAGATAGCTCAGATGTGTGTGCCTTTCTGGAATTGTTTAAATACAATCAAAAAGCTCCTCTCTGACAGAGCGAACCATGGAGAATCAACCTCCCAGCAACAGCACAGCCCAACACTCAGTCTTCAGTGCGTCGGTGAGATATATACCAAAGTGTCACACGTAACAAATGCAATTTCACAGAGGCAGAGATGAGCATTAAAGGTTTGTGCATTTCAATGGCCGCCTCCCTCAAAAGTAAACATCCCCATTTATCTCTGCAATGCCTCTGTCTTCATTCACCGTAGTTCACACCAAACTCTTTATTCCCTGTGACGCCGGGGGCCTTTCTAGGTTCAGCCCTGGCCTCTTTTTAGGCCAAAAAGTAGTTAAGGATGCAGAGGACACGAGAGGAGTGAAAAGCAGGAGAGAGAGAAAGAGAGATTGGCATCGAGGGGCTACGGAGTGGGGGATGTCACTGTGGTTCACTACAGGCCTCTGAGCTGTGAGGTCTGATGTAATAAACGAGGGCAATGCAATAAGAAGATTTACGGAGGACATTTAGGAGGGGTGACAGGCACGACAGAGCACAGAGAGAGAGCACCAGCACAGTATGGATCCACGTCCACTCTTATTGTGACAAACGACAGCGTGACAAGAGATATTCAGAGGCTGGGCGTCAAAAGATGTTAGTGACACCAATCATCAATGGGTGTATAAGCCAGGGAGAGCCTGTCCTATAGATAGCAGGCTAGGAGCAGACAAAACCTGCGGTTGACTGACAACAATGAAACAGGGAGCTCAAAAACCCAACTGTTCTCCCTATCTCCACTGAGTGTACAAAACATTTAAGAGACTTACTCTTTCACGACACAGACTGACCAGGTGAATCCAGGTGAAAGCTATGATCCCTTATTGATGTGACTTGTTAAATCCACTTCAATCCGAGTAGATGAAGGGGAGGAGACCGGTTAAAGAAGGATTTTTAAGCCTTGAGACAATTGAGACATGAATTGTATGTGTGTCACTCAGAGGGCAAGACAAAAGATGTAAGTGGCTTTGAACGGCGCATGGTAGTAGGTGCCAGGCTCACCGGTTTGTGTCATGAACTGCAACACTGTTGGGTTTTTTCTTGCGCAACAATTTCCCATGTGTATCAAGAATGGTCCACCACCCAAAGAACATCCAGCCAACTTGACACAACTGTAGGAACTACTGGAGTCAACATGGGCCTTTCAACACTTTGTAGAGTCCATGCCCCGACAAATTGAGGCTGTTCTGAGGGCAAACTGGAGTGCCACACAGTATTAGGAAGGTGTTCTTAATGTTTTGTACACTCATGTATTTAATGACATACTTGGAGAGAGAGACACACTTCCTCACACAAACAGAACAGGCTCACATTGCAATTGGAAACACTCTGAAATACTCACGCAGCTGGGGTTAGTTGGTTGGAATGATGTCACAGTGTCAGTGATGTCACAGAGTGTCAGTGATGTCACTGAGTGCTTTCACCAGGCGGGTTGAGTCCAGTTTCATATACACTGAGAGTACAAAACATTACGAACACCGTGCCAATATATATATATTTTTTGTTGCCCTCAGAACAGCCTTAATACGTTGGGGCATGGACTCTACAAGGTGTCGAAAGCTTTCCACAGGATTGATAGCCCATGTTGACTCCAATGTTTCCCACAGTTGTGTCAAGTTGGCAGGATGTCCATTGGAGGGTTCAAAAGGCATTTTAAACCTTTAGTCACCCTCAATGGCACACATACACAATCAATGTCTCAAGGCTTAAAAATCCTTCTTTAATCGGTCTCCTCCCCTTCATCTACTCGGATCGAAGTGGATATAACAGGTGACATCAATAAGGGATCATAGCTTTCACCTGGATTCACCTGGTCAGTCTGTCATGAAAGAGCCAGCTTCGTCTCATAGTCTAGACATAACAGAGTAAAAGTAAATCCGGGAAACTCTAATTAGTATATGTTACGTTTGGTATGGTTACATAAGAGAGATGGTTACTTCAGGCAAAAGTGAAAGTATGGTAGTTGATCAGGGTAGTTGGGTGGGTGTATAATGAGAAGGTTTAGCAACACAAAAGGTTGTGAGTTCAAATCTCATCACTTACAATTTTATCAACTTTTCAACCACTTGCTACTTAGCATGTTAGCTAACCCTTCCCCCAACCTTAACCCTTTAACCTAACTCCTAATCTTAACCTTTAGCCTAGCTAACGAGCTAAAATTGGTAACATATCATAGCACTGCTGGCAGCATACCACCCTGCATACCACTGCTGTCTTGCTTCTGAAACTAAGCAGGGTTGGTCCTGGTCAGTCCCTGGATGGGAGACCAGATGCTGCTGGAAGTGGTGTTGGAGAGCCAGTAGGAGGCACTCTTTCCTTTGGTCTAAAAAATGCCCCAGGGCAGTGATTTGGGACATAAAAAGGGTGTCCTGGCTCTCTGAGGTCATTAAAGATCCCATGGCATATATTGTAAGAGCAGTGGTGTTAACCCCGGTGTCCTGGCTAAATTCCCAATCTGGCCCTCAAACCATCACGGTCACCTAATAATCCCCAGTTTACAATTGGCTCATGAGAATGTG
The DNA here is from genome assembly GCF_013265735.2 of Oncorhynchus mykiss. Taxonomy (NCBI): domain Eukaryota; kingdom Metazoa; phylum Chordata; class Actinopteri; order Salmoniformes; family Salmonidae; genus Oncorhynchus; species Oncorhynchus mykiss. The sequence continues at coordinate 11,275,887 of NC_048570.1, forward strand.
TTCTCAGTCAACTTACCTGGTAAAATAACGGATAAATTACAAATTGTAAACCGTAACATATCAAACAAAATGGGTAATGGACATCCACAAACTAATACATATACTAAATGGGAGTGTCTCGGATTTATGCACAGAATAATAGGAAAATGTTCTGAGAGCAGGTGTTCTTTATGCTTTGTACACTCAGTGCATGTTGACAATATGAATGTAAATGTTGATAAATTGCCAGACAAACCTGGGCCACGTTCAGTAGGAAAACGTAGTCAAGCTTTGCAGATTGAAATATAGTATGTGAAGAAAAACATGCCTCCGACAGGAATCACATTGGTTATATTCATGGCATTATTATCTGCAACATTGAACAAAGCTTGTCCACTAAACGTAGCCCTCGAGGCAGCAGCGTGACTTGTTGCTCGTTGGTGGTATGCTTCACTGTATCAACACGTTGTATCAACAGTGCATTCACTGGTTGAGTCGTTTAATGAGGGTCTCCTCCTCCACTTCACTCTCAACGCCAGTAGCTATCTCGAGAGCTAATGGAGGGTGTCTGCAGCTCTAATGAATAGGGGAGAGCAGCCAACCCTGCGGGATAAAGCCATCCAAACATAATTAGCGATAACCCAACACCCAAACGAAAGAAACTCTAGTAGATTGGTTCAATGTCACCAAAGTCAACAGCACCGCACGCCGAGCATCTCTTCTCATTTTTTTTTTTATCAGTAAATAATACAGAGTGAAAATAATTTATTAAAACAACTATTGTGGTGGAGAGACCACTTGACATAGTATTTTTTTGTTTGTTTTGGTTCTCTCATTTCTCTACATTGTGAACCCTGTAAATGTTTAAAAAAAAATAACCTTAAAATCGACTTACATGAATATTAACAGGGCTTATCTATGTACAATATACAGGATATAACATCATGTCACCCGTGTGTAAATACAGTCATGTTCTTCATCAAACACTCTAAATAATAAGTCCTTGTTATCCAATATGAGAGCTAACAGTCAACGAAGTGTCCTGGACTTTGTGGTCAAGTTAAGAAACATACATTACTGAGACTCTTGTGATGCTCTGTCCACTACAAGAGAAAAGATCATTGTAAATCAGTTGTGTACACATTTGTTCAGAACTCAAAACCTCAACTTTGTCCTTAAACCTTGAGCTCCCCTTTCTATTCCCAATCCTTGTCCTGAGAGCAGTGTGTTGATCTATCCCAAAGTTGCAATAATTAAAGCTGAACCCCAACAACTTGTAAATCATACAGGAAATGTTCCAGAATTATTACAGTTCGTATTAAACACATAGTGGAATCAGGCGCAAACACTGTAGAGATCTAGGCTGGCTGGCTGTGGGGATACAGGCTGATGGTCTGGCTGGCTGTGGGGATACAGGCTGACGGGCTGGCTGGGGGGGATACAGGCTGACGGGCTGGCTGAGGGGATACAGGCTGACGGGCTGGCTGGCTGTGGGGATACAGGCTGACGGGCTGGCTGGCTGTGGGGATACAGGCTGACGGGCTGGCTGAGGGGGATACAGGCTGACGGGCTGGCTGAGGGGGATACAGGCTGACGGGCTGGCTGAGGGGGATACAGGCTGACGGGCTGGCTGAGGGGGATACAGGCTGACGGGCTGGCTGAGGGGGATACAGGCTGACGGGCTGGCTGGGGGGATACAGGCTGACGGGCTGGCTGAGGGGGATACAGGCTGACGGGCTGGCTGAGGGGGATACAGGCTGGGAGGCTTGGGAGTTGGCTGTGGGGATACAGGGTTGGGTGGCTGGCTGTGGGGATACAAGCTGTGGGGCTGGCTGGGGGGGGGATCCTGGCTGATGGGCTGTCTGGAGGGATACAGGCTGATGGGCTGTCTGAAGGGATACAGGCTGGTGGGCTGTCTGGAGGGATACAGGCTGGTGGGCTGGCTGTGGAGATACAGGCTGATGGGCTGGCTGTGGAGAAACAGGCTGATGGGCTGTCTGGAGGGATACAGGCTGATGGGCTGTCTGGAGGGATACAGGCTGATGGGCTGTCTGGAGGGATACAGGCTGATGGGCTGTCTGGAGGGATACAGGCTGATGGGCTGTCTGGAGGGATACAGGCTGATGGGCTGTCTGGAGGGATACAGGCTGATGGGCTGTCTGGAGGGATACAGGCTGATGGGCTGTCTGGAGGGATACAGGCTGATGGGCTGTCTGGAGGGATACAGGCTGGGGGGGATACAGGCTGATGGGCTGGCTGTGGGGATACAGGCTGATGGGCTGTCTGGAGGGATACAGGCTGATGGGCTGTCTGGAGGGATACAGGCTGATGGGCTGTCTGGAGGGATACAGGCTGATGGGCTGTCTGGAGGGATACAGGCTGATGGGCTGTCTGGAGGGATACAGGCTGATGGGCTGTCTGGAGGGATACAGGCTGATGGGCTGTCTGGAGGGATACAGGCTGATGGGCTGTCTGGAGGGATACAGGCTGATGGGCTGTCTGGAGGGATACAGGCTGATGGGCTGTCTGGAGGGATACAGGCTGATGGGCTGGCTGGGGGGATACAGGCTGGTGGGCTGGCTGGGGGGATACAGGGTGGTGGTCTAGCTGGGGGGATACAGGCTGAGGGGATACAGGCTGAGAGGATACGTGCTGACGGGCTGGCTGAGGGGATACAGGCTGACGGGATACAGGCTGATGGGCTGGCTGGAGGGATACAGGCTGACGGGCTGGCTGGAGGGATACAGGCTGATGGGCTGGCTGTGGAGAAACAGGCTGATGGGCTGTCTGGAGGGATACAGGCTGATGGGCTGTCTGGAGGGATACAGGCTGATGGGCTGTCTGGAGGGATACAGGCTGATGGGCTGTCTGGAGGGATACAGGCTGATGGGCTGTCTGGAGGGATACAGGCTGATGGGCTGTATGGAGGGATACAGGCTGATGGGCTGTCTGGAGGGATACAGGCTGATGGGCTGTCTGGAGGGATACAGGCTGATGGGCTGTCTGGAGGGATACAGGCTGATGGGCTGGCTGGGGGGATACAGACTGGGAGGCCTGGGGGTTGGCTGTGGAGATACAGGCTGGTGGTCTAGCTGGGGGGATACAGGCTGAGGGGATACAGGCTGAGGGGATACAGGCTGACGGGATACAGGCTGATGGGCTGGCTGGAGGGATACAGGCTGACGGGCTGGCTGGGGGGATACAGGCTGAGGGGATACAAGCTGGGGGGATACAGGCTGACGGGCTGGCTGGAGGGATACAGGCTGACGGGCTGGCTGGAGGGAATACAGGCTGATGGGCTGGCTGGGGGGATACAGGCTGATGGGCTGGCTGTGGGGATACAGGCTGATGGGCTGGCTGGAGGGATACAGGCTGATGGGCTGGCTGGAGGGATACAGGCTGATGGGCTGGCTGGGGGGGATACAGGCTGGTGGGCTGGCTGGGGGGGATACAGGCTGGCGGGCTGGCTGGGGGGATACAGACTGGGAGGCCTGGGGGTTGGCTGTGGAGATACAGGCTGGTGGGCTGGCTGGGGGGATACAGGCTGATGGGCTGGCTGTGGAAATACAGGCTGATGGGCTGGCTGTGGAGAAACAGGCTGATGGGCTGGCTGTGGAGAAACAGGCTGATGGGCTGGCTGTGGAGAAACAGGCTGATGGGCTGGCTGTGGAGAAACAGGCTGATGGGCTGGCTGGAGGGATACAGGCTGGTGGGCTGGCTGGGGGGATACAGGCCGAGGGGATACAGGCTGAGGGGATACAGGCTGAGGGGATACAAGCTGACGGGCTGGCTGAGGGGATACAGGCTGACGGGATAGAGGCTGATGGGCTGGCTGGAGGGATACAGGCTGACGGGCTGGCTGGGGGGATACAGGCTGAGGGGATACAGGCTGGGGGGATACAGGCTGACGGGCTGGCTGGAGGGATACAGGCTGACGGGCTGGCTGGAGGGATACAGGCTGATGGGATACAGGTTGGGTGGCTGGCTGTGGGGATACAAGCTGTGGGGCTGGGGGAGGGGGATCCTGGCTGGTGGGCTGGCTGTGTTTGGCAGAAAGTCATCGTGGGTAAATGCAGCCTGCTGCTTCCACTAGCCCAGGGGTGTCAAACTCATTCCATGAGGGAAGAGTGTCTGCAGGTTTTTGTTTTTTCTTTTCAATTAAGCCGTAGACATCCAGCTGAGGGGAGTTCCTTACTAATTAGTGACCTTAATTCATCAATCAAGTACAAGGGTGGAGTGAAAACTCGCAGACACACGGCCCTCTGTGGAATGAGTTTGACACCTCATGTACTAGCCCATCATTGTCGTCATGGGATACAGAGAGCCCCGCTAAACACAGGATAGAGAGAGCACTGAAGACATTCCCTCCTCCAAGCCGCTCTCTCTTTCACTCTCTCTAGGTGTGACAATGCTGGGCTAGTGTAAGTAGGCTGAGAGGGAGAGAGAAAGAGGAGGGAGAAAGAAAGAGGAGAGAGGAGAGAGAAAGAGGAGAGAGGAGAGAGAGGTAGAGGGAGAGAGAAAGAGGAGAGAGAGGCAGAGGGAGAGAGAAAGAGGAGAGAGGGGTAGAGGTAGAGAGAAAGAGGAGAGAGGAGAGAGAGGTAGAGGGAGAGAGAAAGAGGAGAGAGGGAGAGAGAAAGAGGAGAGAGGAGAGAGGTAGAGAGAAAGAGGAGAGAGGGAGAGAGAAAGAGGAGAGAGGAGAGAGAGGCAGAGGGAGAGAGAAAGAGGAGAGAGAGGTAGAGGGAGAGAGAAAGAGAAGAGAGAGGTAGAGGGAGAGAGAAAGAGGAGAGAGGGGTAGAGGTAGAGAGAAAGAGGAGAGAGGGGTAGAGGTAGAGAGAAAGAGGAGAGAGGAGAGAGAGGTAGAGGGAGAGAGAAAGGAGAGAGAGGTAGAGAGAAAGAGGAGAGAGAGGCAGAGGGAGAGAGAAAGAGGAGAGAGGAGAGAGAGGTAGAGGAGAGAGGGGTAGAGGTAGAGAGAAAGAGGAGAGAGGAGAGAGAGGTAGAGAGAAAGAGGAGAGAGGGGTAGAGGGAGAGAGAAAGTGGAGCAGTAATCCTGAGGGAGAGGAGATGGACCGGGGGAGAGTAAAGCTGCATTTCTTCAAGATGTCCTTCACCTTGATGAGTCCTTGCTTCTGCTCCAACTAGACTGGACTCCAACTAGACCACTTTCTGTTGTTTCCAAAGAGAACAGACACCAGACACGGTCTCCCAGCAGCCTCTATACTGTACACCACTATGTACTGTAGCGTTGAGTCCAGTTGCATGGCAGTCATGTACATTGTTACAAAAATCATTGCGTGTCTAATTATCATTACAGCTCATGACCATTTTTTTGTAAACCCATCTTACAGTTCAAAGATGTGCATTCTCATGTACCATCAACATTGTTATCACAATGGGTGTTCTCCGAATATGAAACGCTATGCCTTGAACAAGACCTATTGCCTTAAATAAATGACAGTTCAAGGATAGGGTTCTATTCTCACACGAGACATTATACAGCCTATAAGAGCAGGAGTGCTGATCTAGGATCAGGTAGCTCCTATAAAACATAATCTAATTCATTATTTATCTAAAAGACAAAACTGATCTTAGATCAGCACTCAGATGCTTTATGAGTACCTTCCCTGGTGAATCGTCCCAGTTTATGATAACATATAAAAGTGTCAGGTGTAGACAGACATCGGTTCTTATTAAAGACACCCACTTTCACTGTACAAAAGCCCCCCCCCCCCCCCACTTAAATGTGTACATAATCTTAAAAAGCATGCAATTATTAAAAGGTTAATGAATGAAACTCCCTTAAATGGGACTGACTGTCTGTGTCAGAAATCAGAGTTGGGATCTTTGACAGGATTTGGCAAATATGAGAAGGATGTCAGTCACATTGTCAGTGCAATGAGCAGCATGGATTGGCCATGTTCAGCTAAGCTGACAAAACTGTAACGTTCACATGAGTTAATTCCCTGTAGTGTTAGAGCTGAGAGGGGAGTGGAGTCTCCATGTTAGGGTGTAATAGCAGTGTGTGTGTGGGCATAAGCAGCTGTCAGCCAACGCTCATCATTTAGTGCTGATCTAAGGTGTTAGACTGATGAGTGCCATGTGAACACTGGCTGACTGACTGGCAGACTGGCTGGCGGGCAGACTGGCAGACTGACTGGCGGGCAGACTGGTGTGTGTGTTCAAGTGAGCACATCTATCAACCTTTTAATATGTCAAAGTGGTCAAATGCACAGTACCACACAGACATGTACCTTCCGAGGTTCTGTGAGTCTAGAGGTATGCTTGGATGATCGTGTAACTGTGATCGAGACGGTGGGTACAGGATAGTGTCTGTTACAGCATACTCTGCTCAGGGATGGGAAGGACAGACAGCTAGGGTAGAGATGAATGAAATGTAAGAAATGGGTAGGATTTGAGCTAAAGTCAAGTTGATTGGAAGTTGAGGGTTGAGGACACTGGTTGTTAGGTGAATTCCGGAGATGACTTTCACTTCCATGATTCAGATGGTGATGTGTCCATTATATTATATGTTTTAGGGGATATGGGGAAAGTGAAAGGTGTGTGTATGTGTGTGTTTACGTCTGAGTGGTTGTGTACGTGTGTGTGTGTGTGTGTGTGTGTGTGTGCGCACGACCCCAGTGCCTTAGCCGTCGTGTTGGGCCAGGGCCTGCAGTTCGGCAGTGTGAAGTGAGTGCTGCAGGAAGACGTTCTTGCGGCTGTACATGTGCAGGGAAAGGGGGCCTCTGGGAGGCTGGCCCAGGCGGCCCGTGAAGGAGGAAGAGGAAGATGAGGTGGAGAGAGAAGGCTGGCAAGGGATAGGTACCGGGGCTCTCTCACTGTCTGAGGAGAGGCTGCTGCGGCAGGGACTGCCTCGGCTCTGGAGGCTGGAGCTGCTGCCCCACACCGCAGCCCCCACCCCCACCGCCCGGGGGATCTGGCTGGCTGGGTAGTCGATTCTCCTGAGAGCCCCTACCTCTGATGAGATCAGAGCCCCTTCTGGTCTCCTCGGGGGTCCTGCATGGTCCCTGCCTCCCCCGGGGCCACTGGACGACAGGGCTGGGGCTGGGCAGTGGCTCTCATTGCTGGAAGTGGAGTGTTCTGCCGCCATACGGCTGTATTGGTCCTCGATGAGAGACCGAGCCGGCCTTCTGTCTCTTGTGCTGGTACTGTTTTGGCTTGTTGCCCGGCTGGGATGGATGGTCTGCGAACCGAGAGAAAGAGGGAGAGAGAAAGACAAAAAACTGTAAAAATATGACACCAATGTAGCTGGTTAACTGCAGGGACATTTTGAAGAGGCATCGTAAGTTCCTGGAGCTTTGTCTAATTATTTCCCGACCGCTCTGTAAGAACCAGTCCAACTGGAGACTTTAACCAGAACAGGAAGCAGCCTCAGTCCAACTGGAGACTTTAACCAGAACAGGCAGCAGCCTCAGTCCAACTGGAGACTTTAACCAGAACAGGAAGCAGCCTCAGTACAACTGGAGACTTAAACCAGAACAGGAAGCAGCCTCAGTACAACTGGAGACTTTAACCAGAACAGGAAGCAGCCTCAGTCCAACTGGAGACTTTAACCAGAACAGGAAGCAGCCTCAGTCCAACTGGAGACTTTAACCAGAACAGGAAGCAGCCTCAGTACAACTGGAGACTTTAACCAGAACAGGAAGCAGCCTCAGTCTCTACAGCACACAGTGGGGAGGTGGTACACAAAGCAATGGCACCAAGGAGAGATAGCCACCTGTTCCTGGTCACACAACACTGCCTCTCTTATGCAACATGGCCATGTTTAGCAAATACTTTTATCCAAAGTGACTTACAGGTCCTCTTTCTCCCCTCTCTCTCTCTCTCCAGATGAAATCCTGCTGACCACTGGCTGCGTCCCATTCCTCACTTCCCTCATCAACTCATCCCTGACCACTGGCTGCGTCCCCTCTGACTTCAAAATGTGCCCTAGTCGCTCCCCTCCTCAAGAAACCAACACTTGACCCTCGTATGTCAAAAACTACAGATCAGTATCCCTTCTTTCTTTTCTTTCAAAAACACTTGAGTGTGAGGTCTCTGACTAACTCTCTCGCTAGCTCTCTCAGAACAATCTTCTTGACCCTAACCAGTCACGCTTCAAGGTGGCTCACTCAACGAAGACTGCTCTTCTCGGTGTCACGGATGCTTTCTGCACTGCCACAGCTGACTCTCTCTCCTGTTTTCATTCTCCTAGATGGATCTGCTGCCTTGGACACCCTGAACCATCATTCCCCCTTCTGACACCCGGCCTGGCAGATACCTCAGCTTGGATGTCGGCCCACCACCTCAAGCTGAACCTCGACAAGACGGAGCTGCTCTTCAGATTCGACGTCAAATGTTTGACTAACTAAACACAATCGGAGTAGACATAGGAAATTAACCGAGTCGACAGCCCAAAAAAGTAAAGCAATTTCCTTACCGTGTTTGATACAAATCTACTCTGAGCAGGGGAATCTAATTACAAGGAGCAAAGCATATGCAATAACTTTGGAGGTGTAAATGGGAATTGGATGTATTAATGTTATTCCATCAACAGAGGAAAACAGATGGAGACAGAAAGGGCCTATTGGGACGGAGGAACAGAGTGCTAACGCGTCATGTCTGATCCCATTTAGCATGTGTATTTATTAGGGATCCCCCATTAGCTACTCTTCCTGGGGTCCAAACACATCACACCAACAAATCTAAATAAAACAATCCATCATAGAACATTATTACTCCACTACAGATCTACAATACAACAGCTATAACACCACCGTACACCAATATTATAATGTACGTGTGTGTGTGTGTTCCTGTCTGCCATTTCACAGTCTGCGTTGTTCAATAAGTTGTAGTTTTACCTGCTTGCATTAGTTACTTGATGGGGAGTAGAGTTCCATCATTACTTAAGCAGAAATAACACTAATCATTCCATCAACACATTAACTGGACACAGTAATAAAAACCAGAAGAACACTGAGCTTTTCAAAATAATCACTTGTACATACAGTGCCTTGCGAAAGTATTCGGCCCCCTTGAACTTTGCGACCTTTTGCCACATTTCAGGCTTCAAACATAAAGATATAAAACTGTATTTTTTTGTGAAGAATCAACAACAAGTGGGACACAATCATGAAGTGGAATGACATTTATTGGATATTTCAAACTTTTTTAACAAATCAAAAACTGAACAATTGGGCGTGCAAAATTATTCAGCCCCCTTAAGTTAATACTTTGTAGCGCCACCTTTTGCTGCGATTACAGCTCTAAGTCGCTTGGGGTATGTCTCTATCAGTTTTGCACATTGAGAGACTGACATTTTTTCCCATTCCTCCTTGCAAAACAGCTCGAGCTCAGTGAGGTTGGATGGAGAGCATTTGTGAACAGCAGTTTTCAGTTCTTTCCACAGATTCTCGATTGGATTCAGGTCTGTACTTTGACTTGGCCATTCTAACACCTGGATATGTTTATTTTTGAACCATTCCATTGTAGATTTTGCTTTATGTTTTGGATCATTGTCTTGTTGGAAGACAAATCTCCGTCCCAGTCTCAGGTCTTTTGCAGACTCCATCAGGTTTTCTTCCAGAATGGTCCTGTATTTGGCTCCATCCATCTTCCCTTCAATTTTAACCATCTTCCCTGTCCCTGCTGAAGAAAAGCAGGCCCAAACCATGATGCTGCCACCACCATGTTTGACAGTGGGTATGGTGTGTTCAGGGTGATGAGCTGTGTTGCTTTTACGCCAAACATAACGTTTTGCATTGTTGCCAAAAAGTTCAATTTTGGTTTCATCTGACCAGAGCACCTTCTTCCACATGTTTGGTGTGTCTCCCAGGTGGCTTGTGGCAAACTTTTAACAACACTTTTTATGGATATCTTTAAGAAATGTCTTTCTTCTTGCCACTCTTCCATAAAGGCCAGATTTGTGCAATATACGACTGATTGTTGTCCTATGGACAGAGTCTCCCACCTCAGCTGTAGATCTCTGCAGTTCATCCAGAGTGATCATGGGCCTCTTGGCTGCATCTCTGATCAGTCTTCTCCTTGTATGAGCTGAAAGTTTAGAGGGACGGCCAGGTCTTGGTAGATTTGCAGTGGTCTGATACTCCTTCCATTTCAATATTATCGCTTGCACAGTGCTCCTTGGGATGTTTAACGCTTGGGAAATCTTTTTGTATCCAAATCCGGCTTTAAACTTCTTCACAACAGTATCTCGGACCTGCCTGGTGTATTCCTTGTTCTTCATGATGCTCTCTGCGCTTTTAACGGACCTCTGAGACTATCACAGTGCAGGTGCATTTATACGGAGACTTGATTACACACAGGTGGATTATATTTATCATCATTAGTCATTTAGGTCAACATTGGATCATTCAGAGATCCTCACTGAACTTCTGGAGAGAGTTTGCTGCACTGAAAGTAAAGAGGCTGAATAATTTTGCACGCCCAATTTTTCAGTTTTTGATTTGTTAAAAAAGTTTGAAATATCCAATAAATGTCGTTCCACTTCATGATTGTGTCCCACTTGTTGTTGATTCTTCACAAAAAAATACAGTTTTATATCTTTATGTTTGAAGCCTGAAATGTGGCAAAAGATCGCAAAGTTCAAGGGGGCCGAATACTTTCGCAAGGCACTGTATATATATCATTCCTTCAGATATCCCGAGACCTGTGAACTGACATTGAAAGGATAAATTCTGTTGAGTAAAAAGCAGTGTGTGTGTCTGCGTGTGCTGAGAGTTCTCCAGCCGTGTTGATGGAACAGGGCTGGTAGAGAGATGGGAGGAGCGTTGGTGTAGCCAAGGACAAGGGGGGGGGGGGGGGGGGGGGGGTTGATTTACAAACTCTGGTGTCCTCTCAAGTATACACTCTGTGGCAACTGGCCTGCCTCGGTCGGCAAAACACACACAATAGTAAAACAGAGTGATTTAAAAGGAAAGCCTCTGCAGTCCCAGTCTTTATTGGGCTGTGAAGAAACACAGCAAGTTGCTAATGGCAGAGTTTTGTTAAAAGCCTTCCAGCTGATTATATGCACAAGTGGAGACGCAACACCATTTCATCACTTTTTTCCCCTCGAGGAGAAAGCCACAGCGAAGCTGCTTTGTTCTCTATCCAGTTGCACACTGAACACAGTGAGTCAGTAGAGACCGTACAGTCTGATTCACACTGAACACAGTGAGTCAGTAAAGACCGTACAGTCTGATTCACACTGAACACAGTGAGTCAGTAGAGACCGTACATTCTGATTCACACTGAACACAGTGAGTCAGTAGAGACCGTACAGTCTGATTCACACTGAACACAGTAAGTCAGTAGAGACAGTACAGTCTGATTCACACTGAACACAGTGAGTCAGTAGAGACCGTACATTCTGATTCACACTGAACACAGTGAGTCAGTAGAGACCGTACAGTCTGATTCACACTGAACACAGTAAGTCAGTAGAGACAGTACAGTCTGATTCACACTGAACACAGTGAGTCAGTAGAGACAGTACAGTCTGATTCACACTGAACACAGTGAGTCAGTAGAGACAGTACAGTCTGATACAAATGCTACAGTCCAGCTGAGCACAGCAGTCATTCATTCATGTGTTGCTAAAATTTGCCATCTGAAGACAGACTGCTAGTGCATTGGGAAACTCCAATGAGTCACAAATATCTGCGACAAGGAGCAAAAACATGCTCTCTGTCTCTCGCGCTCTCTCTCTCTAAAAACAAAATGGAAGGATGTGAACAGCCCTTCTCCACCCACAACTAAATGCAGTTTGTCAGATCAACACAATGAAGCAGAAAAACAAACTCTAAACATTGTATGAAAAGACTGTCATTGAGGGCTTGGGCTTTTTGTCGTGCCTGCCTCTCGGTATTGTACGATTCCTCGCAGAGCCAGCTGAGGTACAATCAGAGTCCTCTCGTGGTGATTACGCAATCAGAGTCCTCTCGTGGTGATTACGCAATCAGAGTCCTCTTGTGGTGATTACGCAATCAGAGTCCTCTCGTGGTGATTACGCAATCAGAGTCCTCTCGTGGTGATTATGCAATCAGAGTCCTCTCGTGGTGATTACGCAATTAGAGTCCTCTCGTGGTGATTACGCAATCAGAGTCCTCTCGTGGTGATTACGCAATCAGAGTCCTCTCGTGGTGATTACGCAATCAGAGTCCTCTCGTGGTGATTACGCAATCAGATCAGATCAAATCATATCTCCATTTTTTCTTCAAACTTAATGGCGATTCGTGATATACAGTGCATTCGGAAAGTATTCAAACCCTTTGACATTTTCAGCTATTTCCAGGTCTCTCCAGAGATGTTCAATCGGGTTCAAGTTTGGGCTCTGGCTGGGCCACTCAAAGACATTCAGAGACTTGTCCCGAAGCCACTCCTGCATTGTCTTGGCTGTGTGCTAGGGTTGTTGTCCTGTTAGAAGGTGAACCATTGCCCCAGTCTGAGGTCCTGAGCGCTCTGGAGCACGTTTTCATCAAGGATCACTCTGTACTTTGCTCTGTTCATCTTTCCCTCGATCCTGACTAGTTTCCCAGTCCCTGCCACCACCATGCTTCACCATAGGGATGGTATTGGCCAGGTGATGAGCGGTGCCTGGTTTCCTCCAGATGTGATGCTTGGCATTCAGGCCAAAGAGTTCAATCTTGGTTTCATCAGACCAGAGAATATTTTTTTACCATAGTCGGAGAGTCTTTAGGTGCCTTTTGGCAAACTCCAAGCGGGCTGTCATGTGCCTTTTCCTGATTCGTGACTTCCTGTCTGGCCACAATCTACCATAAAAGTCTGATTGGTGGAGTGCTGCAGAGATGGTTGTCCTTCTGGAAGGTTATCCTACCTCCACAGAGGAACTGGAGCTGTGTCAGAGTGACCATCGAGTTCTTGGTTACCTAACTGACCAAGGCCCTTCTCCCCTGATTTCTCAGTTTGGCTGAGAGTCTTGGTGGTTCCAAAGTTCTTCAATTTAAGAATGATGGAGGCCACTGTATTCTTGGGGACCTTCAATGCTGCAGAAATGGTTTGGTACTCTTCCCAAGATCTGTGCCTCAACACAATCCTGTCTCTGAACTCTACGGACAATTCCTTCAACCTCATGGCTTGGTTTTTGCTCTGACATGCACAGTCAACTGTGGGACCTTGTATAGACAGATGACTTCCTTTTCAAATCATGTCCAATCAATTGAATGTACCACAGGTGGACTCCAATCAAGTTGTAGAAACATCTCAAGGATGATCAACGGAAACAGGATGCATCTGAGCTCAATGTCGAGTCGTATAGCAAAGGGACTGAATACTTATGTACCGTGGTAATTAAGGCATTTCTGTTTTTATTTTTAATACATTTGCCAACATTTCTAATAACCTGTTTTCGCTTTATCGTAGCGGGGAATTGTGTGAAGATTTATGAGAAAAATCTATTAAATTCACTCCAGAAAAAGGCTCAATGTAACAAAATATGGAAAAAGTTTGGGGATCTGAATAAATAATTTTTAAAAAATTCTCTAAATAAGCGTTGTTCAGTTAAAGGTCAAATACACCGCATTTCAAACAGTCAGCAACAATCAAATTCATTCAGGGCTTGTGAAGTTATACTTAAGTTAAATATGACCCTTCCACAACAATAAGACTCACAATTTATTTAAATTGAATTTCACCTTTATTTAACCAGGTAGGCTAGTTGAGAACAAGTTCTCATTTACAACTGCGACCTGGCCAAGATAAAGCAAAGCAGTGTGAACAGACAGCAACACAGAGTTGTGTCATAATTAATTTTATCAAAATAGTTTAACCTGTTTTCTATGAAAATGCCATTTTTTGTTACAAATTTAACCAGAACCATGTATAATGTACATTCACTAATAAATGACTGACTTATTGTAGCAGGCATTGGGCTATAGGAAATAACACTGGTCTCATCAACCATCTCTCAAGCCCACGTGCTAGCCATTAGCCAGCTAATCTTTATATTTCTAGTGTAGCCAACTTGGATCTATTTGCTACAGTAGCTGACAAGGTTGAACAGTTGAATACTTCTGCACACACCCTTCTGTCTGTCTTCAGCGGTTTGAACAGCATGTTAGCCTTTCCACTTTGTTCAGATGTTGAAATCATATATTATTTCTCAGAACAAGTTGCCAATTCCTTATATAAAATGGTGTTTTATGCATATATATAAAACACAGACTAGACAGCTAGTATAACAGTCTTTGGCTGAAATGCTGCTAGTGGTACGTTGTACCCCAATGCTGCTAGTGGTACGTTGTACCCCAATGCTGCTAGTGGTACGTAGTACCCCAATGCTGTTAGTGGTACGTTGTACCCCAATGCTGCTAGTGGTACGTAGTACCCCAATGCTGCTAGTGGTACGTAGTACCCCAATGCTGCTAGTGGTACGTAGTACCCCAATGCTGCTAGTGGTACGTAGTACCCCAATGCTGCTAGTGGTACGTAGTACCCCAATGCTGCTAGTGGTACGTAGTACCCCAATGCTGCTAGTGGTACGTAGTACCCCAATGCTGCTAGTGGTACGTAGTACCCCAATGCTGCTAGTGGTACGTAGTACCCCAATGCTGCTAGTGGTACGTAGTACCCCAATGCTGCTAGTGGTACGTAGTACCCCAATGCTGCTCGTGACAAACTGGACATTTGTGTTCCGGAAGCAAAGTTCACTCTGGCTTTAGTAGTGTCTTTTCTGCACGCACTTTGAGTAGTTGAGACATACAAAAGGTCTTGTTAGAAAAGTGAACTTCTCCTTTATTACAGTAAAATAAATGCCTCAACGTGTTTCGGTGTCCAACGTGTTTCGGTGTCCAATTCTATTGGACCAAACCTCAAATGCAAATTGTGAGTTGAAACCGCTCGTCGGAGAGGAAGATGTGATCTTTCAACTTTGTTGGCGTGAGAGGCAGGGGGAGGGGCTTGGTGTGTAAACCATAGAGGAAGAGGCAAAGCGATAGGTTTAACTCTCGCTAAAAATCAGTCCAAAATAAGGCCAATGCGTTTCTATAGGCTTATTTTGAACCTAAGCTTGTCGCCTGCTTTCCAGTCTTTGGAACAGCAACTCCCAATGTTAGGGAGGAGACATGAGCATCTCTTCATTATATACACATCTCTGGTGTAAATGGGAAGGTGCACACAGCACAAAGGAGGGAAGGAGACGAGACCATAAATACAACATGAGAACAAGCGAACATAAAGCTTGATTCTTGCGATACCGGCACTATCACGAATATCACAAAAAAACACATTTGAATTAATAAAATTAATTCGATATAGCCCCAGCCCTCAGACCTCCCCTAGCCAGGCTACTTAATGAGCTTTAGGCAAACTAGTCTGGCAGCACATCACCACCATGCGCCAACCACCCACTCCATTCCCCTGCACAGAGCCCAGTACAAAGCCCTGCACACAGCCCAGTACAAAGCCCTGCACACAGCTCAGTACAAAGCCCTGCACACAGCCCAGTACAAAGCCCTGCACACAGCCCAGTACAAAGCCCTGCACACAGCTCAGTACAAAGCCCTGCACAGAGACCAGGTACAAAGCCCTGCACAGAGCCCAGTACAAAGCCCAGTACAAAGCCCTGCACAGAGCCCAGGTACAAAGCCCTGCACAGAGCCCAGTACAAAGCACTGCACAGAGCCCAGTACAAAGCCCTGCACAGAGCCCAGGTACAAAGCCCTGCACAGAGCCCAGGTACAAAGCCCTGCACAGAGCCCAGTACAAAGCACTGCACAGAGCCCAGTACAAAGCACTGCACAGAGCCCAGTACAAAGCCCTGCACACAGCTCAGTACAAAGCCCTGCACAGAGACCAGGTACAAAGCCCTGCACAGAGCCTAGTACAAAGCCCTGCACAGAGCCCAGTACAAAGCCCAGTACAAAGCCCTGCACAGAGCCCAGGTACAAAGCCCTGCACAGAGCCCAGTACAAAGCACTGCACAGAGCCCAGTACAAAGCCCTGCACACAGCCCAGTACAAAGCCCTGCACACAGCTCAGTACAAAGCCCTGCACAGAGACCAGGTACAAAGCCCTGCACAGAGCCCAGTACAA
Source organism: Oncorhynchus mykiss (assembly GCF_013265735.2). Classification (NCBI taxonomy): domain Eukaryota; kingdom Metazoa; phylum Chordata; class Actinopteri; order Salmoniformes; family Salmonidae; genus Oncorhynchus; species Oncorhynchus mykiss. The sequence goes on from NC_048570.1 coordinate 11,291,916, forward strand.
AGCCCTGCACAGAGCCCAGGTACAAAGCCCTGCACACAGCCCAGTACAAAGCCCTGCACACAGCCCAGTACAAAGCCCTGCACACAGCCCTGTACAAAGCCCTGCACACAGCCCAGTACAAAGCCCTGCACAGAGCCCAGTACAAAGCCCTGCACACAGCCCAGTACAAAGCCCTGCACACAGCCCAGTACAAAGCCCTGCACACAGCCCTGTACAAAGCCCTGCACACAGCCCAGTACAAAGCCCTGCACACAGCCCAGTACAAAGCCCTGCACACAGCCCAGTACAAAGCCCTGCACAGAGACCAGGTACAAAGCCCTGCACACAGCCCTGTACAAAGCCCTGCACACAGCCCAGTACAAAGCCCTGCACACAGCTCAGTACAAAGCCCTGCACACAGCCCAGTACAAAGCCCTGCACACAGCCCAGTACAAAGCCCTGCACACAGCCCAGTACAAAGCCCTGCACACAGCCCAGTACAAAGCCCTGCACACAGCCCAGTACAAAGCCCTGCACACAGCCCAGTACAAAGCCCTGCACACAGCCCAGTACAAAGCCCTGCACACAGCCCAGTACAAAGCCCTGCACACAGCCCAGTACAAAGCCCTGCACAGAGCCCAGTACAAAGCCCTGCACAGAGCCCAGTACAAAGCCCTGCACACAGCCCAGTACAAAGCCCTGCACACAGCCCAGTACAAAGCCCTGCACAGAGCCCAGTACAAAGCCCTGCACAGAGACCAGGTACAAAGCCCTGCACACAGCCCAGTACAAAGCCCTGCACACAGCCCAGTACAAAGCCCTGCACAGAGCCCAGTACAAAGCCCTGCACAGAGCCCAGTACAAAGCCCTGCACACAGCCCAGTACAAAGCCCTGCACACAGCCCAGTACAAAGCACTGCACACAGCCCAGTACAAATTGCCCAGTACACAGCCCAGTACAAAGCACTGCACACAGCCCAGTACAAATTGCCCAGTACACAGCCCAGTACAAATTGCCCAGTACACAGCCCAGTACAAATTGCCCAGTACACAGCCCAGTACAAATTGCCCAGTACACAGCCCAGTACAAATTGCCCAGTACACAGCCCAGTACAAATTGCCCAGTACACAGCCCAGTACAAAGCCCTGCACACAGCCCAGTACAAAGCACTGCACACAGCCCAGTACAAATTGCTCAGTACACAGCCCAGTACAAAGCACTGCACACAGCCCAGTACAAATTGCCCAGTACACAGCCCAGTACAAATTGCCCAGTACACAGCCCAGTACAAAGCCCTGCACACAGCCCTGTACAAAGCCCTGCACACAGCCCAGTACAAAGCCCTGCACACAGCCCAGTACAAAGCCCTGCACACAGCCCTGTACAAAGCCCTGCACACAGCCCAGTACAAAGCCCTGCACAGAGCCCAGTACAAAGCCCTGCACACAGCCCAGTACAAAGCCCTGCACACAGCCCAGTACAAAGCCCTGCACACAGCCCTGTACAAAGCCCTGCACACAGCCCAGTACAAAGCCCTGCACACAGCCCAGTACAAAGCCCTGCACACAGCCCAGTACAAAGCCCTGCACAGAGACCAGGTACAAAGCCCTGCACACAGCCCTGTACAAAGCCCTGCACACAGCCCAGTACAAAGCCCTGCACACAGCTCAGTACAAAGCCCTGCACACAGCCCAGTACAAAGCCCTGCACACAGCCCAGTACAAAGCCCTGCACACAGCCCAGTACAAAGCCCTGCACACAGCCCAGTACAAAGCCCTGCACACAGCCCAGTACAAAGCCCTGCACACAGCCCAGTACAAAGCCCTGCACACAGCCCAGTACAAAGCCCTGCACACAGCCCAGTACAAAGCCCTGCACACAGCCCAGTACAAAGCCCTGCACACAGCCCAGTACAAAGCCCTGCACAGAGCCCAGTACAAAGCCCTGCACAGAGACCAGGTACAAAGCCCTGCACACAGCCCAGTACAAAGCCCTGCACACAGCCCAGTACAAAGCCCTGCACAGAGCCCAGTACAAAGCCCTGCACAGAGCCCAGTACAAAGCCCTGCACACAGCCCAGTACAAAGCCCTGCACACAGCCCAGTACAAAGCCCTGCACAGAGCCCAGTACAAAGCCCTGCACAGAGACCAGGTACAAAGCCCTGCACACAGCCCAGTACAAAGCCCTGCACACAGCCCAGTACAAAGCCCTGCACAGAGCCCAGTACAAAGCCCTGCACAGAGCCCAGTACAAAGCCCTGCACACAGCCCAGTACAAAGCCCTGCACACAGCCCAGTACAAAGCACTGCACACAGCCCAGTACAAATTGCCCAGTACACAGCCCAGTACAAATTGCCCAGTACACAGCCCAGTACAAATTGCCCAGTACACAGCCCAGTACAAATTGCCCAGTACACAGCCCAGTACAAATTGCCCAGTACACAGCCCAGTACAAATTGCCCAGTACACAGCCCAGTACAAATTGCCCAGTACACAGCCCAGTACAAAGCCCTGCACACAGCCCAGTACAAAGCACTGCACACAGCCCAGTACAAATTGCTCAGTACACAGCCCAGTACAAAGCACTGCACACAGCCCAGTACAAATTGCCCAGTACACAGCCCAGTACAAATTGCCCAGTACACAGCCCAGTACAAATTGCCCAGTACACAGCCCAGTACAAATTGCCCAGTACACAGCCCAGTACAAATTGCCCAGTACACAGAAATCCGAAATCAAAATGGGAGATCACAACAAAGAGAGGCTGTGAAGAGGTACAGAGGGAAAAAACGTAGAGGGAGAGAGAGAGAGAGAGAGAGAGAGAAAGAGACAGAGCGAGCGAGAGAGCGAGAGAGCGAAAGAGAATTGGCTGGAAGTTGGAGTACACAAGGCTGGTAACACAATGATGAGGGCTGATGGAGCGCGGAGTTGATGGGAGGCAGAGCTCCATGCACATCAAAGCTACCCGGCGCCTACTGCTACTGCAGCCCCCCTCACGCAACTGTCAGATCTGCAGCAGATAAGATGCTTTACTGGGCCCGTCTTGTTCTCCCTGACAGCACAAGACCTGGATAAACAATAAGGAAAATATATATCAAGAGGGGGAAAAGGAGGCGAGGAGAAGAGAAGCAGCTGATAAATTGAGTTTGCATCAGATAGTATCTCAGATGTCTATAGAGGCTGATAATGTTGTAGCTACCAGCGTGTCACATCCTGAAAGCAGCTGCCATGCGTGACTGCACTCTATTCCTGCTCAAAAACAGCCAGAGAGAGGAGAGATGGAGTGCAGCTAGCTAGCTTGCCAATCAGGTGTCAAAAAAGACTGGACTGGAAGTACAATGCACACCACAGTGTGTCGACAAGAGTTCCAACAGAACACATTGTACTGCGCACGCACGCAGTCTCTCACACGCACACACACACACACACCACACGCACACACACACACACACACACACGACATGTATACGCAAGCATGCACACGCACACACACACACACACACACACACACACACACGCACACAATAGAGTACTAGACCATGCAACAGTAAGCCTATATATTATGATGTAGACTGAAGACAGAAATAAGCTGAATAAACACAAACGATAATAAAAGACAATGTTGTAAAAGGCCACGGGGATGGATGGTGAGAGCAGTAGCTCTGGTCCAGGGCACTGTACAGTAGCTCCATCCTCTACTAGAAGAAGTTTGTAGATGAACACACTAACGCCCTGGACCAGAGCTATGAGAACAGTAGCTCTGGTCCAGGGCACTGTACAGTAGCTCCATCCTCTACTAGAAGAAGTTTGTAGATGAACACACTAACGCCCTGGACCAGAGCTATGAGAACAGTAGCTCTGGTCCAGGGCACTGTACAGTAGCTCCATCCTCTACTAGAAGAAGTTTGTAGATGAACACACTAACGCCCTGGACCAGAGGTATGAGAACAGTAGCTCTGGTCCAGGGCACTGTACAGTAGCTCCATCCTCTACTAGAAGAAGTTTGTAGATGAACACACTAACGCCCTGGACCAGAGCTATGAGAACAGTAGCTCTGGTCCAGGGCACTGTACAGTAGCTCCATCCTCTACTAGAAGAAGTTTGTAGATGAACACACTAACGCCCTGGACCAGAGCTATGAGAACAGTAGCTCTCCTGCTCATGTCTCTTTAAACATGTTGAGGCAAACTGTCATTCAAACTGTCCTTCCCCAAACATGACATAGCACTGCCTGGGACTTAGGGCGTCATCCTGATCAGTGCAATGACCTACTAGGCAAACCACTAGCTGTCTGTTCTTCTGGCAGATGTGAACCTGAAACACAACGACAAACTCCTCAGTCATCACAGTGATCAACACGTCCAGACTGACATTGGACTCTGGGGTGAAGTTGTACACATGGTACAGATCTAAGATCAGTTTCTCCTTCCCCAATTCTAACCTTAACCATTAGTGAGGAAAATGCAAAAAAACGGACCCAAGATCAACTTCACCCTACACCCTGATATTAGCAGGAAGGGTTGTTCAAGTCCAAAAAAGGCACCAAAGCTCCACAACATGGAAGAGTTGACATTAGAAGTAGATGTGGTGGAGGATTGTAGAGTGAAACACTCCGAACCTCAACACACCGGTGGAATCTGTGTGTACAGACAGGCTCAACGCTGTTCATGTACCTGTGTACATGGTAGAAAGTACCAGGGTTAAAATACAGCTCCAGAATCTCATTGCTAATTCAGATATAGCCCTTAAACCAGAGGCTTTCCATAATGAGGTTTCAGGAAAATTAGTTTGCAAAAGTTATTTCTCTAATTATGTTTTAATGATGTATTTTCAATCTGAATAATTTAATATTTTGTAAAAAAAAAAAAAGACAGAGTTAGACATCACCAACCTACATTGTACAGCATAATGTCTTGCATTCTCTCTGAATGCCCCATTTTTATCTTGTGAGATTCAGCACAGACAGACTAGAACCTAACCAGATTCTCTCGGTCTTCTGTAGATGGACACAGTAGAACTGCTACGCACACACACACACGTTGTATCCCTGTTGCTGTGGTTATGACCATCACAGGGTAGCCGTAACAGAGTACAGCAGTAGCAGTAATACCGTATCATCACTGACAGTAATGTATGCGAGGTAATAATAAAATGTCTAAAAACCTAGTTTTCTACTACTACTGCTAGTACTCACTCCTACAAGGGCAGAAATACTTTGTACCAGGTTTAGGGTAATGAAGTATCTGATGATGGTCTACCCCAGGGTTCCCCAACTGGTGCCCCGTGGACCAAACATTATACCTTCTTGCGGTGAATTTGAAGTCACACAAATTATTTGTAAATTAAGTTCTGGTCCTCGACCATCCGCTCAAGAAAAATATTGTCCCGCAGCTGAATCTAGTTCATGATCCCTGATCTACCATATGTGCTCAAAAAGAGCGAGAGAAAGAGAGGAGAGAGAGAAAGTGAGGAGAGAAAGAGGACAGGGGAGAAAGAGGACAGGGGAGAAAGAGAGGAGAGAGAGAAAGTGAGGAGAGAAAGCGAGAGAGAGAAAGAGGACAGGGGAGAAAGAGAGGAGAGAGAAAGATAGGAGAGGGGAGAAAGAGGAGAGGGGAGAAAGAGAGCAGCGAGAAAGGGAGCAGAGAGAAAGAGAGCAGAGAGAAAGAGAGCAGAGAGAAAGAGAGCAGAGAGAAAGAGAGGAGAGGAGAAAGAGAGGAGGGGAGAAAGAGAGGAGAGAGAAAGAGAGGAGCGAGAAAGAGAGGAGAGGAGAGGGGAGAAAGAGGAGAGTGGAGAAAGAGAGCAGAGAGAAAGAGAGCAGAGAGAAAGAGAGCAGAGAGAAAGAGAGCAGAGAGAAATAGGAGAGGGGAGAAAGAGAGCAGAGAGAAAGAGAGCAGAGAGAAAGAGGAGAGGGGAGAAAGAGGAGAGGGGAGAAAGAAAGGAGAGAGAGAAAGAGATGAGAGAGAGAAAGAGAGGAGGGAAAGAGAGCAGAGAGAAAGAGAGGAGAGAGAGAGAAAGAGAAGAGAGCGACCATGTCCTTCATGGGCCTCCGGAGTGAACCTGTCACATGTCATTCCTGGCCAGGCTAGTGGGAGACTGCTGCCCCGATGGACAGATGGACAGCTGCCTGTCTCATGTCTCCCTCACCTTGGGGGCCCTGACAGCAAGGGCCAGCGCCGCCCGTCTCGTGTCAGTCCCATTGACCAGCCTGAAGGGGGAGGAGGGTTGTACTGAGGCCCTCATTAATTACCCCCATTGTATTCTCTGACAGTCTGCAGAGGGAGAGGGCTCGCATCCCGCATCAAACAGCAGTTCCAAAGTCCCGTCTCCGGGTACAAACACCTGCACACACACATACACACCACACGTGGACACACAGCTTTGACGGCCATCTCCAAGGGCATTCTGGAGACTGATATTGAGAGGGCAACAGGGCAAAAGCTGATAAATTGTAATCATAGCAGAGAGACATGGAGTGGAGAGCAGCCGGACACAAGCAGAAAATACCCTCACGTTTAACAGATCCTACCATTCTATTGGGCAAGACTAGCGGTTAAGGCATTGGGCCAGTAAACGAAAGGTTGCTGGTTTGAATCCGCGAGCCGACTAGGTGAAAATATCTGTTGATGTGCAAGGCACTTACTAATTGCTCCTGTAAGTAGCTCTGGATAAGACTGTCTGCTAAATGTAAAAATGTCATTCTGAAAGCCAACCAATGGGCCTCCCGGTTTGTGTGCTTCTTCAACCTCATACTAGCCTGGGTACCAGTCTGTTGTGCCATCATGTTTGGCATGACGAGAAATGGGAAGGAGTGGCATGATGGCATAAACAGATTAGTACCCAGGCTTCCTCCTACTATTCTACGAATAAAAAAACACCAGTTTCTGAAAACATCAAGAGTACAAAACTTCAAACTGGGTCAGTCCCGTAGTTATCCGGCCTCTAAGGACATGAATCAAATCAATCAAATGTACTTATAAAGCCCTTTTCTACATCAGCTGATATCTCAAAGTGTTATACAGAAATCCAGCCTAAAACCCCAAACAACAAGCAATGCAGATGTAGAAGCACAGTGGCTAGGAAAAACTCCCTAGAAAGGCAGGAACCTAGAGAGGAACCAGGCTCTGAGGGGTGGCCAGTCATCTTCTGGCTGTGCCAGGTGGAGATTATTACAGTACATGGCCATTTAAGGCCAGATGAAGCAAAATGTCACACAAGTCCTGTTTGGAGACAGAACCTCAGGTAACTTTGCTTTGAGTCTGGCACAACACACACACACAGCGTTCTCGCAACACAACAGAAACACGTGTGTGTGTGTGTGTATGTGTGTGTGTGTGTGTGTGTGGGCTGCCTCGCTCAGAGGACCACATGAAGAAAGAACACAGCCAATTTATGCTTATCAGATTTGATGTTATCACTGAATATTCATCTGCCATATTTGTCAACAGAATATTCTTACTATGTGCCTCAAGGCTATCCGGAATGTGCAGATTCCAAAAGAATACCCTCATCAATATGCATGTTTCTCTGCTTTCATTAATGTTGCAGTAAATTGTTTCAGGGCGCCGTCTCTGCATCCACAAACTGAAATATTAAACCAGACGGGCATGTGGCAAATCTGCTATTGCTCTACTCAGTCCAACTGGAGTAGAGTGAACAGCAGGCATAGGAGAGGAGAGGAGCAGGGAGAAGAGAAGAACAGGAGCGGAGCAGAGGGGAGAGGAGTGGAGCAGAGGGGAGAGGAGCAGAAGGGAGAGGAGCAGAGCAGAGGGGAGAGGAGTGGAGCAGAGGGGAGAGGAGTAGAGGAAAGCAGAGGGGAGGGGAGAGGAGCAGAGGGGAGAGGAGCAGAGCAGAGGGGAGAGGAGTAGAGGGGAGCAGAGGGGAGAGGAGCAGAGGGGAAGGGAGCAGAGGGGAGGGGAGAGGAGCAGAGGGGAGAGGAGCAGAAGGGAGAGGAGCAGAAGGGAGAGGAGCAGAGGGGAGAGGAGCAGAGGGGAGAGGAGCAGAGGGGAGCAGAGGGGAGAGGAGCAGAGGGGAGAGGAGCAGAGGGGAGGGGAGAGGAGCAGAGGGGAGGGGAGAGGAGCAGAGGGGAGAGGAGCAGAAGGGAGAGGAGCAGAGGGGAGAGGGTAGAGGAGCAGAGGGGAGAGGAGCAGAGGGGAACGTGCGTGGTTCTGGTACCGAATCCGGACAACATTTTTGCTTATGTATCGATCTGTGGACACCATAGAATGAAATGGCTTGCATTGAGCAAAATCCATGGTTCTCTTCCACTTGCGTGACGTAGGACGTGAAATCTGACACCACTTGAAGCTGGTATGTCCCTCCTACCATTTCAAATAAAATAGTATTTGTCACGAGCGCCAGGTGTAGAACTTGCTGTGAAATGCATACTTACAAGCCCTTAACATTTTTAAAAAAAAATCTGCGTTTGTTGGTTAAGTAAGAAAATATTTGCCAAAAAAAGTAAAACAAAATCACACACACATATAGAGGGGGTACCGGTACCAAGTCAATGTGGAGGCTATATACAGGGGGTACCGGTACCAAGTCAATGTGGAGGCTATACACAGGGGGTACCGGTACCGAGTCAATGTGGAGGCTATATACAGGGGGTACCGGTACAGAGTCAATGTGGAGGCTATATACAGGGGGTACCGGTACAGAGTCAATGTGGAGGCTATATACAGGGGGTACCGGTACAGAGTCAATGTGGAGGCTATACACAGGGGGTACCGGTACCAAGTCAATGTGGAGGCTATATACAGGGGGTACCGGTACCAAGTCAATGTGGAGGCTATACACAGGGGGTACCGGTACCGAGTCAATGTGGAGGCTATATACAGGGGGTACCGGTACCAAGTCAATGTGGAGGCTATACACAGGGGGTACCGGTACCAAGTCAATGTGGAGGCTATACACAGGGGGTACCGGTACCGAGTCAATGTGGAGGCTATATACAGGGGGTACCGGTACAGAGTCAATGTGGAGGCTATATACAGGGGGTAGCGGTACCGAGTTAATGTGGAGGCTATATACAGGGGGTACCGGTACCAAGTCAATGTGGAGGCTATACACAGGGGGTACCGGTACCAAGTCAATGTGGAGGCTATACACAGGGGGTACCGGTACCAAGTCAATGTGGAGGCTATATACAGGGGGTACAGGTACAGAGTCAATGTGGAGGCTATACACAGGGGGTACCGGTACCAAGTCAATGTGGAGGCTATATACAGGGGGTACCGGTACCAAGTCAATGTGGAGGCTATACACAGGGGGTACCGGTACAGAGTCAATGTGGAGGCTATACACAGGGGGTACCGGTACCAAGTCAATGTGGAGGCTATACACAGGGGGTACCGGTACCAAGTCAATGTGGAGGCTATACACAGGGGGTACCGGTACCGAGTCAATGTGGAGGCTATACACAGGGGGTACCGGGTCAATGTGGAGGCTATACACAGGGGGTACCGGTACCAAGTCAATGTGGAGGCTATACACAGGGGGTACCGGTACCAAGTCAATGTGGAGGCTATATACAGGGGGTACCGGTACCGAGTCAATGTGGAGGCTATATACAGGGGTACCGGTACCGAGTCAATGTGGAGGCTATACACAGGGGGTACAGGTACAGAGTCAATGTGGAGGCTATATACAGGGGGTACAGGTACAGAGTCAATGTGGAGGCTATATACAGGGGGTACCGGTACCGAGTCAATGTGGAGGCTATATACAGGGGGTACCGGTACCGAGTCAATGTGGAGGCTATATACAGGGGGTACCGGTACCGAGTCAATGTGGAGGCTATATACAGGGGGTACAGGTACAGAGTCAATGTGGAGGCTATATACAGGGGGTACAGGTACAGAGTCAATGTGGAGGCTATATACAGGGGGTACCGGTACCGAGTCAATGTGGAGGCTATACACAGGGGGTACCGGTACCAAGTCAATGTGGAGGCTATACACAGGGGGTACCGGTACCGAGTCAATGTGGAGGCTATATACAGGGGGTACAGGTACAGAGTCAATGTGGAGGCTATATACAGGGGGTAGCGGTACCGAGTTAATGTGGAGGCTATATACAGGGGGTACCGGTACCAAGTCAATGTGGAGGCTATACACAGGGGGTACCGGTACCAAGTCAATGTGGAGGCTATACACAGGGGGTACCGGTACCAAGTCAATGTGGAGGCTATATACAGGGGGTACAGGTACAGAGTCAATGTGGAGGCTATACACAGGGGGTACCGGTACCAAGTCAATGTGGAGGCTATATACAGGGGGTACCGGTACCAAGTCAATGTGGAGGCTATACACAGGGGGTACCGGTACAGAGTCAATGTGGAGGCTATACACAGGGGGTACCGGTACCAAGTCAATGTGGAGGCTATACACAGGGGGTACCGGTACCAAGTCAATGTGGAGGCTATACACAGGGGGTACCGGTACCGAGTCAATGTGGAGGCTATACACAGGGGGTACCGGGTCAATGTGGAGGCTATACACAGGGGGTACCGGTACCAAGTCAATGTGGAGGCTATACACAGGGGGTACCGGTACCAAGTCAATGTGGAGGCTATATACAGGGGGTACCGGTACCGAGTCAATGTGGAGGCTATATACAGGGGTACCGGTACCGAGTCAATGTGGAGGCTATACACAGGGGGTACAGGTACAGAGTCAATGTGGAGGCTATATACAGGGGGTACAGGTACAGAGTCAATGTGGAGGCTATATACAGGGGGTACCGGTACCGAGTCAATGTGGAGGCTATATACAGGGGGTACCGGTACCGAGTCAATGTGGAGGCTATATACAGGGGGTACCGGTACCGAGTCAATGTGGAGGCTATATACAGGGGGTACAGGTACAGAGTCAATGTGGAGGCTATATACAGGGGGTACAGGTACAGAGTCAATGTGGAGGCTATATACAGGGGGTACCGGTACCGAGTCAATGTGGAGGCTATACACAGGGGGTACCGGTACCGAGTCAATGTGGAGGCTATATACAGGGGGTACCGGTACCGAGTCAATGTGGAGGCTATATACAGGGGGTACCGGTACCGAGTCAATGTGGAGGCTATATACAGGGGGTAGCTGTACCAAGTCAATGTGGAGGCTATATACAGGGGCCACCGGTACCGAGTCAATGTGGAGGCTATATACAGGGGCCACCGGTACCGAGTCAATGTGGAGGCTATATACAGGGGGTAGCGGTACCGAGTCAATGTGGAGGCTATATACAGGGGGTAGCGGTACCGAGTCAATGTGGAGGCTATATACAGGGGGTAGCGGTACCAAGTCAATGTGGAGGCTATATACAGGGGCCACAGGTACCGATTCAATGTTGTGCGCGGGGGTACAGGTAAGTTGAGGTAATGGAGGTATCATGTACATTTAGGTAGGGGTAAAGTGACTATGCATAGATAAATCAACAGCGAGTAGCAGCACTGTAAAAAAAAAAAGGGGGTCAATGCAAATAGTCCGGGTAGCCATTTGATAAACTGTTTAGCAGTCTTATGGCTTGGGGGAAGGAGCTGTTAAGGAGCCTCTTGGACCTGGACTTGGCTCTCCAGAAGCGCTTGCCGTATGGCAGCAGAGAGAACAGTCTATGTCTAGGGTGGCTGGAGTCTAGGGTTGCAAAAGGTTGGAAACTTTATTGAAATCTTACATGGGAAGTTAATTCAGGGAATGTGGGTTTTTTGCTTAGATTCATTTAAAAAAAAGTTTGCTTGGGATAAACAAGGCAATTCTAGGTCTTGTGGCATATTTTGGTTAAACTATCCCCAATTCAATGGAATTGCAACCCTCTGCACCACACAGTGTATTCTTCCATCACATGTACAGCTGATTCTCAAGATCTTGCACACTAATGAGATGCTATTGAGCCCAAACTCCTACACTGTCTGAGCCAAGGACTTCATGATCTCTGGTAAGTTTGGATTACAATACTGGGTGAGGTGAATACATTTGATATGACATACATGATTTTTTGTTAACTAGTAAATGGTAGCCTACAGCAAAGTGTGTTTAAATCATTTCTAACTTTTTCACAATTTCTGCTAGTTAGTTTTTGCTACCATGTGGGTTTTAGCTTGCTTGAGCCTGCTAACGGAGGAGTGTTAATTCACCTGTTACCATGCATGCTTCATTTAAAAAATGCATATCTTACAAAGGAGTTGTTTAATCTAACTGCTTAACTTTTTATCTGTACATGGAATTGTATTTTGGGGTTTTTTAAACAAAAAAAATAATAATTGTTACAGGAAAATGCCACCGGCACTATCTGATGTGTGGAGACATTTCACTGCAGCTAATGTAGAAGGAAAAGCTGTGTACATTTGCAAATACAATACAACGAGCCATCCTCAACAAGGTTGGAAAGTGACAGTGAAGATGAGGACTACGGAGTCTGATGTTCAAGAGGTGGACATTGAGGAGGTCCAGGGAGAAGACATGGAAGCCTGAGAGAAAGACAACCAAAGCTTTAGTTTCTAGACTATCATTTTACAGATGTATGTTGAAATGTTTTTGGGAGATGAGGGATCATTGGGGATCATTCAATATTCCCTTTCTTTTGTTGTTCAGTGAAATCACCCCATGTGAAGAGTCAACTAATTTAATTAAAAGTTTAATTCGTAACTAAATAGTTTTTTTATTTTCTATTGGAAGGATTTAATCATTTGCAATTATGTCTACTTATGATGAGGTAAAAGGTTTATGTTTCTGTCTCCATATGATATGGTAAATATATCCAATGCAAAAAACATCTACATTTAATGGTATTAATATTAATTTGCATACATTCCCATTAATTCCCATGGAAAGTTTCCACCTTTGAATATTCCCCAAAATGTGCAACCCTTCTGGAGTCTGACCATTTTTAGGGCCTTCCTCTGACACCGCCTGGAATAGAGGTCCTGGATGGCAGGAAGCTTGGCCCCAGTGATGGCCGTACGCACCATCTTCTGTAGCGCCTTGTGTTCGTATGCCAAGCAGTTGCCATACAAAGCGGCCTTCTGAGGGTGAATATGTGTTGTGGTGCCCTCTTCACAACTGTCTTGGTGTGTTTGAACCATGACAGTTTGTTAGTGATGTGAATGGGAGCGTGCTCGGCCTCCTTTCTGCTGTAATCCACGTTCAGCTCTTTTGTCTTGCTCACATTGAGGGAGAGGTTGTTGTCCTCCCTGTAGGATGTCTCACTGCTGTCAGTGATCAGGCCTACCACCATTGTCTCATCGGCAAACTTAATGATGGTGTTGGATTCGTGCGTGTCCACACAGTCATGGTAGAACAGAAAGTACAGGAGGGGACTAAGCACGCACCCCTGAGGGTCCCCGTGTTGAGGATCAGTGATGCAGATGTGTTGTTGCCTACCCTCATCACCTGGGTGCGGCCTGTCCAGGATCCAGTTGCAGAGGGAGGTGTTTAGTCCCAGGATCCTTAGCTTAGTGCTGAGTTTTGAGGGCACTGTTGAATGCTGAGCTGTAATTAACGAACAGCATTCTGTCCTCCCGGGTGGCGCAGTGGTTAAGGGCGCTGTACTGCAGCGCCAGCTGTGCCATCAGAGTCCATGGGTTCGCGCCCAGGCTCTGTCGTAACCGGCCGCAACCGGGAGGTCCGTGGGGCGACGCACAATTGGCCTAGCGTCGTCCGGGTTAGGGAGGGATTGGTCAGTAGGGATCTCCTTGTCTCATCGTGCACCAGCGACTCCTGTGGCAGGCCGGGCGCAGTGCGCGCTAGCCAAGGTTGCCAGGTGCACGGTGTAGCCTCCGACACATTGGGGTTGGATGCGCGCTGTGTTAAGAAGCAGTACTGGTTGGGTTGTGTATCGGAGGACGCATGACATTCAGCCTTCGTCTCTCCCAAGCCCGTACGGGAGTTGTAGCAATGAGACAAGATAGTAGCTACTACAACAATTGGATACCACGAAATTGGGGAGAAAAAAAATGGGTAAAATTCACAAAAAAAAACAAAACAAAAAAAAAAAAAAAAAACAAACAGCATTCTCACGTAGGTGTTCCTTTTGTCCAGGTGGGAAATGCCAGTGTGTCCAGTGCAATGGAGATTGCGTCATCTGTGGATCTGTTGGAGCGGTATGCGAATTGTAATGGGTCTAGGCTTTCTGGGAAGATGGTGTTGATGTGGGCCATGACCAGCCTTTCAAAGCACTTCATGGCTACAGACGTGAGTGCTACGGGTTGGTAGTCATTTAGGCAGGTTACCTTGGTGTTCTTGGGCACAGGGACTATGGTGGTCTTTTCACCAAGCACCCGGATCTACGCCCCACCCTGTATCGGTGTCTCCTCTTCAAGCAAATGACTGGGATTTGGACCTGGTCTGGGACGAGCCGTATATCTTTCCCTCCGAATTGTTAAAGAAGAATTCTTCGTCCAGCACGAGGTGAGTAATCGCTGTTCTGGTGTCCAGAAGATCCATAAGAGACAGTGGCAGAAGCATTATGTAAAAAAAAAAAAAAGAAGTTAAAACACAAAAACCCAGAACTTGTGTTAGAACGTGTTCTAAATGGCACCATATTCCCTATATAGTGCATAACTTTAGACCAGAACCCTTATAGTGTGGGTTAAACATGCTCCCTGAAGGAGGGGGAAAGGAAAAGGTATTGACCAGCTGCTTGCCTGATTAAGGATCCAGAGTCTTCTGAAGAAAGGTATTGACCAAATGGACAAAACTGACTAAGGATCCAGAGCTTTCTGAAGAAAGGTATTGACCAAATGGACAAAACTGACTAAGGATCCAGAGCTTTCTGAAGAAAAGGTATTGACCAAATGGACAAAACTGACTAAGGATCCAGAGCTTTCTGAAGAAAAGTCTTGACCAGCTACCAGCCTGATGAAAGATCCAGAAGCTTATAATTGGCTCATTTCATCCCCTCCTCTCAGGTCGTTGATGTAAATGAGAATGTGTCCTCAAATCAACTGACCTGGTGAAATAAGGGTTAAAAAAGAAAAGAAATGGGAGACTCCAATTCCATGTCGGATAAAAGAGAACGCAACACAACCTTCCAACATGTTGAATCTGGTGCAAAACAAAATAGCAGTAAAATTAGCAGTATTTTTCTGTGTTGTAATTCTTCATGTACATCCAGTCTACCCTATGTATTTATTCTACTCTCACTGGCCCCATCCCTGCACACACACACACACACACACACACACACACAAAGAGTACAACTAAATGAGGCTTTGGTTTAATGTTTCATCTCTTTAAACACTTTACTCTGCTGCTACCTCCTCCTGTCCTTGTTTCTGTCAGCCCTGTGTGATATTCCTCCACTGATCTGGGGTTTGTTTCAAACATAAGGCAATTTTAATTGCTCTCTTAATTGTTGCGATCGCAGTCTAGCAAATGTAACGTTGCGTTCCTGAATTATATCCGTGTTAGTTGTTGCATAACTGCTGCTGTTATTACCACTAATGCTGTCTTGGAGGTTCGTTTTAAATGACTGTTTTCAATCAAGGTAATGCTGCTTTTGTGTTTTGGATATTTGACATTAGTTTTAAGTACTGCCCAACACCATGCCTGTACAGGTTTGGCTTTGAAGTGTAATTTCTCTCTTTTTTTCCCCCATCTGTAATGTCTGGCTAGTAATTATCATGTATGAGGATTACCCGTTACACATGAGAGGAATTCTTTATATTAGCATAAGACAAACGTACAAAGACATTACTGTAGTCTAATTACTGTGTAAGGACTTTGAATTCATGCGCTCAGTGAGCCAAGTGATCTAAATCGGGGCATAGACATACACAGTGACAAACGAATCCAATCTTCCTCAGGGACCGTGTTCTCTTGGTACAGACAGTCAAAGCCAGTATATGTTCCGACAAGTTCAGGGAGTTGTAAAAAATAACCTCTCCTTTCTCAGTCCAAAAGGGAGGTGACGGGAGGCACAGACCAAAATGTAGACAGTGCATGATAGATTCGCTGCAACTCTTATTCCCTCTCTCTCCAACACACTCCACTTTCCTAAGAGAGGCTGTCTGGGGAGTCAGTCCAACTTCTCGCCCAATCACTTTATGATGCGCTTTTAAATCTTTGTCACCATGGCGCCCTTCTCCATTTGCCTCTCTGTCACCATGGCACCCTTCTCCATTTGCTGCTCTGTCACCATGGCGCCCTTCTCCATTTGCTGCTCTGTCACCATGGCGCCCTTCACTATTTGCTGCTCTGTCACCATGGCGTCCTTCTCCATTTGCTGCTCTGTCACCATGGCGCCCTTCACTGTTTGCTGCTCTGTCACCATGGCACCCTTCACCATTTGCTGCTCTGTCACCATGGCGCCCTTCACCATTTGCTG
This sequence comes from Oncorhynchus mykiss, assembly GCF_013265735.2. Lineage (NCBI taxonomy): Eukaryota > Metazoa > Chordata > Actinopteri > Salmoniformes > Salmonidae > Oncorhynchus > Oncorhynchus mykiss. The sequence continues at coordinate 11,308,213 of NC_048570.1, forward strand.
CTCTGTCACCATGGCGCCCTTCACCATTTGCTGCTCTGTCACCATGGCACCCTTCACCATTTGCTGCTCTGTCACCATGGCGCCCTTCTCCATTTGCTGCTCTGTCACCATGGCGCCCTTCTCCATTTGCTGCTCTGTCACCATGGCGCCCTTCTCCATTTGCTGCTCTGTCACCATGGCGCCCTTCTCCATTTGCTGCTCTGTCACCATGGCGCCCTTCACTATTTGCTGCTCTGTCACCATGGCGCCCTTCACCATTTGCTGCTCTGTAACCATGTCGGTCTCTCCATGTCCTCGAACCACCATGATTGACTGGCCTACATACAGTAAGACAAGCATGGGGGCTGGTTGCCTTGAACAGACCAAAATAGCAGGCTACTAAAGAAGCATATGTCAAACCGTGCACACACACGAACACACACACACACACAGTTTCAGTGGTAAAGGGTTGTCAAAGACAGAATATTCCTGCATTCTCTGCAAATAAAAAATACCTTGCCTATGTGGCTGCTGTATTCCTTAGGCCTTGGAGAGGCAAAAACAGACAGACTTTTCACCAAGGCCACTCTCACTGTCCACAATCTCATTTAAAAAAGAATAATAATTCTACAGCTCGGTATTCTCTCAGGGCATGGAGGATAAGTGCAACAAGAAAGCTTACACTAAGAATGAGTCCCATGTCATATCGGTCTGAGCGGCCATAGCAACTGTTTCTCCCAGTCTCTCTCTCCCACATGCTCACGTGGGTTCCTCCTCTGCTGCTGTCCCCCTTGTCCCACTCACACTGTACCGTCTTCTGTCCAGAGAATTAGAAGAAGCTAATTCATTTCAGAATCCATTCCATTCTTATGAAATACAATCAGAATTCTCCCTTTTGAAACATATGCTGATTGCACTGGTTGTCTATTAAGATGCTCTAAAACCTCTTATTAATTGTATCCCGGGTCAGCAATGTAAGAAGAACTGATGATCAACTGTTGTGTGTGTATATATATTTATATTATTTTCCTGTGTGCGGATTGTAAACGAGTTCTCTTTCATTGCTTAAAATAGACAAGTTCAATTGAAAGGTTACTGCAAAAACCCAATCTGAAAACGTTTTTAATTGTGTTATCTTTAACGATGTGAAACTATTTAAAGGGAATTTTTCAGAGTGTTTCTTTGAACTTTGTAGTAATTAAAAAGGGGAATATGATGTGGCAATAGCACATTAAAAAAAAACACCGTCCCCCTTTTTTTGGCAAGGAGAATATAACCGCAGGGAATCTCACCTTTTTTTTCATCTTTAATGCTTTATTATTGAACACCGAAAGTCATTAAAACATATAAATCCATCTGTAGAATAGGCTTATCTGGCTATGGAGATCTGGAGTAGCCAGAAATAACCTTTCAGATCAACTTACCAACAACATCTAGTGAGTTGTCTTTTCTCGGGCCACCAGAGAGAGCCTTGTAGAAGCATCACAATCCCCAACCTACTAACCAGAACTATTTCTCTGGTCCAGAATGTACAAGTGAACCCAACTAAATATTCAGAGTAATATTTGAACAGGCCAATCACATGCCGGAGGTATTAAGAGCACTCACTGTAGAGATATTGGCAGGTGAAGTTATTGAGATTTCCTGTTTAATAAACTGGGCTAGCTATTGGCTAGCTTACCTCTGCTCTAGGTATGTTTTTACAGTACGAAGAACAGAAACCATTGTATCTCCTCACTCAGGTATTAACAATCTAGACCAGACCTGGGATCAAATACTATTTCAGGTATTTTAATTAACCAGCCATTGAATTAGCCAAACAGGAAAGGAGCCTTAGACGAGAGATTTTGCCACTGGCCAATGCAGTGAAGCTACAGATGGCTCGGTATGGTCTTTCCTGGGACTCATACGGACACAGGTAGTCAGCACAGCTTGTGTTCATTACACACACCTCAACCAAACTAAGCCCTTGGGCCTGACATAGAAAGACATTAGAACATAGAACATAACACAAAGTCTGCATGAGAGTCAATGGTGCATCAGTCCAGGGGATAGACCCAGGTGCTCATAGCACATGACTCCATAAGCACTATATGGATAAAACAGAGCAACATGCAATACTAAGCATGTTCAGTACTTTATTAGGGAAGAGAAACCCAATGTAGCTTAGCTTGTCAACGTCTTGCTTGGCTAATTTCTCTCGTTCTGATGGGTAGCACTTGATTAAATCAGAGCTCTTTAATAGAACCATTAAAACAAATAGCGGCAGTTGCGCTAATGAAAAGTAACGCTAATTTAATACTAGAAAAATCCTTTCACAATAGCCTCGATGACTTCGCTCATACTTATGGGTAATTAGCCTATTAACGGCACTTGTAGAGAGCATGAGTATCATGGCTGAATGTCAGCCGCTGTGGAACGATACCTCATATATCTGTTGATGTTGACAGAAGGGCTTTGATAAAAACTGTTTAGCCTTAGCCTTAGCCTTGCCATCACTGAATGCCTCAGGGGAACCGAGACCAAAAGCTCACAAAAAGAGCAGATTAATTTAATGCGAGGAGTCATGACAGGAAGCAGGCTTGACTTTTTCAAACAGTTCTCAGCGGATTGTGGAGGAGTTAGTTCAAACCAATTCAACATCAAATCAATGACTTGTATGGGTGTCTGTTGAATCATTAAATCCTTCCACTTTCATGTCCTGCTCTGGTACAAAAAAAAAAAACAATAATATTAATAAGAACAAAATGAAGTATTTTTTCAGCATTCAGGAGTGTTACAAGCTTGAGCTAAAGGCCCCAGGAATAGACAGTGCCCTGCAGCAGTCTTAACACATCCCTCTGCCTGTCACTTACCACCACCGTCGCCACCCCACCACTGCTCGTGAGTTTAAGTTACAGGTTACATTTGACTACTTATTCCAAACTACAAAAAGATACATTGGCAGAAATCAGCAAAACAATGCTCTCTTTACACAAAAACACAAAATAAAACACTATTCACTGTCCCCGTTTAAAGTGGGACGGTTACCATAACGATAACACTCTGAGAACCTCAATCAGGTCTGTGCCCCCGTCTTTAATTGTGCGTGTTCACATTCCATTCTGATGAGGACATTGTTCAGCTAATTAGTGTAATTAGATTGGTCGCATTTAGCCTGACCCTCAATGGAATCGTGATCCCTCCATGCAGCACCTGACCTTGACTATGATCCACCAGAGTGCTGTGACTGAGTCACTGCCACACAGTTCTCTTGACACAGCACATCGACAGGCAGCAGATCTCAACCCACACCCCACTCTAACCCGGTTTACAATGGCCACATCAATTAGTTACTTGTTTACCCAAGACCACAGGACAGACTGTCAAGCGGAGCCCCGAAGTCACACACACACACACACGCAAAGAAACTCACTGTTTGTTAGCGAGGATGGGTTCTTTTCCCATCATGCTTTTTAGTCCACAGTGCCTGCCAGGTCTGCATTATTATAACACAACAGACCAAAGCCCCTGCCTGGGCTATGATTAATGAAATTCCATTATGTATGCCCTTCAGCGCAGCGTCTGCGTTTCACAGGATCAGAGGGGACGTTGGGCATTACTGATTCCCCGGGCTGGGTTTTGTGCTGCTGGCTGGACCTGCACGGAAGGGCCACTTCCACTGGATCAATGGAAGGTGAAATTTGGAAAACTTTTGCGAGAGGCCTGTCCACCGGACTCTGGGGCCTCTTTCCGCATTCATGAAACAGATGTCCCTTCATTAATAAGTCCAGGTCTGGAGACAGGCGGAGACAGAGAGAGAGTGAGGGAAAGAGAGAGAAATAAAGAGAGTGAGGGAAAGAGAGAAAGAAAGAGAACAGCCTTACATGCACTAAATTAGCCACTCCAGCTCTGATGCACGCACGCACACGGCAGAGACTCGCTAGCCATGTAATTACTGTGCACTACAGTGAGTAAAGTGAAGGTGCTGAACGTTCTTATAGACTCCATATTTCACTGAGTGTCAACACACTGGGTAGGAATGCACTTAACTTTTATCACACAGTCAGTGTAGCGATAGTGATCACACGTTTAATGCTCCCACTGAGCAACTGTACATTAAAATGTTCATGCAAGTTTCCTTAAAGCTCTTAGTTCATACAGTCGACGCACGCACGCACGCACACACGGACTGAGTATCTCTCTCTCAGATTCCAAATACTGTAAATCTACCAAAGAAAGGTCTGTTAAATTGCTCACTTGAATATATGCAGTTTAAGACTTGAATATATGCAGTTTAAGACTTGAATATATGCAGTTTAAGAAACAAGAATCATGAAATATGCTGTCTAGGGCAGTCAAACAATATTCATGTATTGGCAATATCAGAGACTCACTCTGACTCTTCTTTTGAGGATGCTGAGATCTCTATACATGGATACAATTTGTTCAGAAATAGATATGGGGGTGGAGCTGCAGTTTACATCCAGAATCATATTCCAGCAAAACAACGGAAGGACCTATCCTATACTAGTTGGTTGCTGCTATAGATTTCATGTGAAATATCTTGATGTAATTTGCTAAATGTTGGATAAGGTATCTGATAAAAATAGGGAAATGTATTTTGGGGGAGGTAAATAGATTTTTTTTTTAACACCAACTGTCCAATGAAAAATAAATGTATTTATGTTGCCAATGTATGTAACCTGACCCATGTTATGACATCATCAACCAGAACATAATAGGTCCGGTATCACATCAACTTGTAACGATCACATTTTTACTAAAATGGCTGAACATTGTTCTAAAGCTGTATCAGTGGCACTAGGTTGTTGTGATCGTAACTTGGTTGCACTCACTAGGAAAACTAAAATACCAAAGGCATTTGTAATCTACCCAAGGTCCTACAGAGGTTTCAATCAGGACTCATTTGTGGGTGAGATTAAGAATGGGCAGTGGTTAGAAGTGTGTAATAAGGATGAGTATAGCTGAGTGTAGCTGATAAGCACGCCCCTTTAAGAAATTATTTGAGTATAGCTGATAAGCACGCCCCTTTAAGAAATGATTTATGAGTATAGCTGATAAGCACGCCCCTTTAAGAAATGATTTGAGTATAGCTGAAAAGCACGCCCCTTTAAGAAATTATTTATGAGTGTAGCTGATAAGCACGACCCTTTAAGAAATGATTTGAGTATAGCTGAAAAGCACGCCCCTTTAAGAAATGATTTATGAGTGTAGCTGATAAGCACGCCCCTTTAAGAAATGATTTGAGTATAGCTGAAAAGCACGCCCCTTTAAGAAATGATTTATGAGTGTAGCTGATAAGCACGCCCCTTTAAGAAATGATTTGAGTATAGCTGAAAAGCACGCCCCTTTAAGAAATTATTTGAGTATAGCTGAAAAGTACGCCCCTTTAAGAAATGATTTATGAGTGTAGCTGATAAGCACGCCCCTTTAAGAAATGATTTGAGTATAGCTGAAAAGCACGCCCCTTTCAGAAAATGCACTGTCAGGTCAAACGGTGCCCCATGGATTGATGATGAGCTGAGAAATTTCATGATTCAGTGTTATGATGCCAAAAAAAAACTCAGCAGATAAATCTGGCACTCTGTTTGATAAGAAAAGTTATTGTGAATGAAGAAATCTTATGATCAAGCTAAACGAAGGAAAGAAGAAGGGATTCTATCAGCACAACATTGATGAAGTGAAGGGTGATGGGAAAACTGTGGAGAACGTTGAAAGCTATTATGGGTAGGAATTCTAATATGTACGCCTCTTTTGTTAAATCAGAGGGAATATTTATTACAAAACCACTGGACATTGCAAACTACTTTAATTAATATTTTACAGGCAAAGTGGACAAGTTGAGGAATGCTATGATTCCAACCTATGGCTCCATGTCATATACATTTGAAGTCGGAAGTTTACATACACCTTAGCCAAATACATTTAAACTCAGTTATTCACAATTCCTGACATTTAATCCTAGTAAAAATTCCCTGTCTTGGGTCAGTTAGGAACACCATTTTATTTTAGTAGAGAGACTGATTTATTTCAGATTTTATTTCTTTCATCACATTCCCAATGGGTCAGAAGTTTACATACACTCAATTAGTATTTGGTAGCATTGCCTTAACTTGGGTCAAACATTTCGGGTAGCCTTCCACAAGCTTCCCACAATAAGTTGGGTGAATTTTGGCCCATTCCTCCTGACAGAGCTGGTTTAACTGAGTCAGGATTGTAGGACTCCTTGCTCACATGTGCTTTTTCAGTTCTGCCCACAAATGTTCTATAGGTTTGAGGTCAAGGCTTTGTGATGGCCACTCCAATATAGAGGTCGACCGATTATGATATTTCAACGACCAATACCAATTATTGGAGGACCGAAAAAAGCTGAAACCTATTAAAATCGGACGATTTATATATATATATATATACAGTGGGGCAAAAAAGTATTTAGTCAGCCACCAATTGTGCAAGTTCTCCCACTTAAAAAGATGAGGCCTGTAATTTTCATCATCATAGGTACACTTCAACTATGACAGACACAATGAGGGGAAAATATCTAAAGAAATCACATTGTAGGATATTTTATGAATTTATTTGCAAATTATGATCCATTTGCGACCAAGCTTTAACTTCCTGACTGATGTCTTGAGATGTTGCGTCAATATATCCAAATAATTTCCATCCTCGTGATGCCATCTATTTTGTGAAGTGCACCAGTCCATCCTGCAGCAATGCACCCCCACAACATGATGCTGCCACCCCTGTAATTCACGGTTGGGATGGGGTTCTTTGGCTTGCAAGCCTCCCCCTTTTCCTCCAAACATAATGATGGTCATTATGGCCAAACAGTTCTATTTTTGTTTCATCAGACCAGAGGACATTTCTCTAAAAAGTACGATATTTGTCCACATGTCCAGTTGCAAACTGTAGTCTGGCTTTTTATGGCGGTTTTGGAGCAGTGGCTTCTTCCTTGCTGAGCGGCCTTTCAGGTTATGTCGATATAGGACTCGTTTTACTGTGGATATAGATACTTTTGTACCCGTTTCCTCCAGCATCTTCACAAATCAGTTTGCTGTTGTTCTGGGATTGATTTGCACTTTTCGCACCAAAGTATGTTCATCTCTAGGAGACAGAACGCGTCTCCTTCCTGAGCGGTATGATGGATGCGTGGTCCTATGGTGTTTATACTTGCGTACTATTGTTTGTACAGATGAACGTGGTACCTTCAGCATTTGGAAATTGCTCCCAAGGATGAACCAGACTTGTCGAAGTCTACAAAAAAAATTCAGAGGTCTTGGCTGATTTCTTTTGATTTTCCCATGATTTCAAGCAAAGAGGCACTGAGAGTTTGAAGGTAGGCCTTGAAATACATCCACAGGTACACCTCCAATTGACTCAAATTATGTCAATTAGCCCATCAGAAGCTTCTAAAGCCATGATATCATTTTCGGGAATTTTCCAAGCTGTTTAAAGGCACAGTAAACTTAGTGTATGTAAACTTCTGACCCACTGGAATATTGACACAGTGAATTATAAGTGAAATATTCTGTCTGTAAACAATTGTTGAAAAAAATGACTTGTCATGCACAAAGTAGATGTCCTAACCGACTTGCCAAAACTATAGTTTGTTAACAAGAAATTTGCGGAGTGGTCGAAAAACAAGTTTTATTGACTCCAACCTAAGTGTTTGTAAAAGTCCGACTTCAACTGTACCCTTATAAAAAAATTGCATCATGAAGGAGAGGCAATGTATGTTTTAATTTCACCAAGTAGAAAGGGAAGAGGTAAAAAGGATGCTGTTGTCTCTTTCGGATGACAAGTCACCTGATACAGATCATCTTGATGCCAAATTGATAGAGTTCCAGCTAAACAAATATCAGCCCCAATCGCTCATATGTTTAATACATGCTTGATGTATAGGGTGTGCCCAGAAGTCTGGAAAGAGCCACAAGGTCATTCCACTACCTAAGGATAAAAAAATATGCATTCACTGGTCCTAATAGTCATCATATAAGCTTGCTTTCTGTGTTAAGTCAATTATTGGATTTTTTTTTTTATCTGAACAAATCAAGGATTATTTCTCATGTTATGGTCTGACAACGGGGTTCCAGCATGCAAACAGAGGGGCATTCTACAAGTACGGCCTTAGCACAAATGACAGATGATTGGTTAAAGAGTATGGATGACAGGAAGTTATATGGAAGTTATATGGTGCAGTGTTGCTAGATGTCAGTGCTGTTTTTGATGTAATTGATCATGAACTGTTACTTTGTAAACTCAAATGTTATGGTTTTAAGTCTGCAGTCCTTTATGGAAAACTATCTATCCAGGAAAAGGCAAAAAGTGTTCTTTAATGGTAACTTTTCAATCAAACAGGAAACCACTCACCCAGAGGCGGCGCTCCTAGTGGCCGGAGACTTTAATGCAGGGAAACTGCAATTCTACCAAATCCCTAACAACATGTTAAATGTGCAATCAGAGGGGGAAAAAAAATTCTAGATCACCTGTACTCCACACACAGAGACGTGTACAAAGCTCTCCCTCGCCCTCCATTTGGTAAATCCGACTACAACTCTATCCTCCTGATTCCTGCTTACAAGCAAAAATTAAAGCAGGAGGCACCAGTGACTCAAAATGGTCAGATGAAGCAGATGCTAAACTACAGGACTGTTTTGTTATCACAGACTGGAACATGTTCCGGGATTCCTCCGATGACATTGAGGAATACACCACATCAGTCACTGGCTTTATCAATAAGTGCAGTGACTGTACGTACATACCCCAACCAGAAGCCATCGATTACAGGCAACATTCACACTGAACTAAAGGGTAGAGCTGCCGCTTTCAAGGTGCAGGACTCTAACCCGGAAGCTACAAGAAATCCCGCTATGCCCTGCGATGAACCATCAAACAGGCAAAGCGTCAATACAGGGCTAAGATTGAATCATACTACACCGGCTACGATGCTCGTCGGATGTTGCAGGGCTTGCAAACTATTACAGACTACAAAGAGAAGCAAAGCCGCGAGCTGCCCAGTGACACGAGCCTACCAGACGAGCTAAATCATTTCTAAGCTTGCTTCGAGGCAAGCAACACTGAGGCATGCATGAGGGCATCAGCTGTTCCAGACAACTGTGTGATCACGCACTCCGTAGCCGACGTGAGTAAGACCTTTAAACAGGTCAACATACACAAGGCTGCGGGGCCAGACGGATTACCAGGACATGTGCTCCGGGCATGTGTTGACCAACTGGCAGGTGTCTTCACTGACATTTTCAACATGTCCCTGATTGAGACTGTAATACCAACATGCTTCAAGCAGACCACCATAGTCCCTGTGCCCAAGAACACAAAGACAACCTGCCTAAATGACTACAGACTACGTCCGTAGCCATGAAGTGCTTTGAAAGGCTGGTAATGGCTCACAACACCATTATCCCAGAAACCCTTAGACCCACTCCAATTTGCATACCACCCAAACAGATCCACAGATGATACAATATCTACTGCACTCCACACTGCCCTTTCCCACCTGGACAAAAGGAACACATATGTGAGAATGCTGTTCATTGACTACAGCTCAGCGTTCAACACCATAGTACCCTCAAAGCTCATCACCAAGCTAAGGATCCTGGGACAAAACACCTCCCTCTGCAACTGGATCCTGGACTTCCTGACAGGCCGCCCCCAGGTGGTGAGGGTAGGTAGCAACACATCTGCCACGCTGATCCTCAACACTGGAGCTCCCCAGGGGTGCGTGCTCAGTCCCCTCCAGTACTCCCTGTTCACTCACGACTGCATGGCAAGGCACGACTCCAAAACCATCATTAAGTTTTCTGACGACACAACAGTGGTAGGCCTGATCACCGACAACGACGAGACAGCCTATAGGGAGGAGGTCAGAGACCTGGCCAGGTGGTGCCAGAATAACAACCTATCCCTCAACGTAACCAAGACTAAGGAGATGATTGTGGACTACAGGAAAAGGAGCACCGAGCACGTCCCCATTCTCATCGACGGGGCCGTAGTGGAGCAGGTTGAGAGCTTTAAATTCCTTGGTGTCCACGTCAACAACAAACTAGAATGGTCCAAACACACCAAGACAGTCGTGAAGAGGGCACGACAAAGCCTATTGCCCCTCAGGAAACTAAAAAGATTTGGCATGGGTCCTGAGATCCTCAAAAGGTTCTACAGCTGCAACATCGAGAGCATCCTGACCGGTTGCATCACTGCCTGATACGGCAATTGCTCAGCCTCCGACCGCAATGAACTTCAGAGGGTAGTGTGTACGGCCCAGTACATCACTGGGGCAAAGCTGCCTGCCATCTAGGACCTCTACCCTAGGCAGTGTCAGAGGAAGGCCCTAAAAATTGTCAAAGACCCCAGCCACCCCAGTCATAGACTGTTCTCTCTACTACTGCATGGCAAGCAGTACCGGAGTGCCAAGTCTAGGAAAAAAAGGATTCTCAACAGTTTTGACCCCCAAGCCATAAGACTCCTGAACAGGTAACCAAATGGTTACCCGGACTATTTGCATTGTGTGCCCCCCCAACCCCTCTTTTACGCTGCTGCTACTCTCTGTTTATCTTATATGCATAGTCACTTTAACTATATATTAATGTACATACTACCTAAATTGGCCCGACCAACCAGTGCTCCCGCACATTGGCTAACCGGGCTATCTGCATTGTGTCCCACCACCCGCCAAACCCTCTTTTTACGCTTCTGCAACTCTCTGTTCATCGTATATATGTATAGTCACTTTAACGATACCTACATGTACATACTACCTCAATAAGCATGACTAACAGGTGTCAAGATATAGTCTTGCTACTCTTTTTTCAAATGCCTTTTTACTGTTGTTTTATTTCTTTACTTACCTACACACACACACTTTTTCCCCCTTTTTTTCGCACCATTGGTTAGAGCCTGTAAGTAAGCATTTCGCTGTAAGGTTTACACCTGTTGTATTCGGCGCACGTGACAACTAAACTTTTATTTGATCAGTAAATATATTCACTGTGGTGTTTCTCAAGGAAGCTGCCTAGGCCCACTTCTCTACTCAATCTTTACTAATTATTTACTACCTTCAGTAATGATCAAAGCAAGACTGGCAATGTATGCTGATGACTCTACAATGTATAGCGCAGCATCAGAATGTAATGAGCCAACAGATGTACTGAGTAGTAAACTAAGAATGGTGTCCGAGTGGGTTGATATGAACAAATTGGTGTTGAACATTTGTATTATATTTGTTTCAAGATATATGCTTGCTGATGATCCCCAATTGAATTTGTCAATGAATAGAACGCATGTAGAGCGAGTGAAGAAAAAAAAACTACTAGGCGTCAGATAATATTGTTATGGGTAAGGGAATTTCTGTTACAAGAAAATGTTCAGAGTATGTAACGTCTTGCACTCTGAATCAGGTGATTAAATCCCTGGTCCTATCACACTATCCAGTCATCTACAGCAAAGAAAGATGTGAAAAAGCTCCAAATGGCTCAAAACAGGGCTGCCAGATCATCTCTTCATTGCTCTAAACAGGGCTGCCAGATCATCTCTTCATTGCTCTAAACAGGGCTGCCAGATCATCTCTTCATTGCTCTAAACAGGGCTGCCAGATCATCTCTTCATTGCTCTAAACAGGGCTGCCAGATCATCTCTTCATTGCACTAAACAGGGCTGCCAGATCATCTCTTCATTGCTCTAAACAGGGCTGCCAGATCATCTCTTCATTGCTCTAAACAGGGCTGCCAGATCATCTCTTCATTGCTCTAAACAGGGCTGCCAGATCATCTCTTCATTGCTCTAAACAGGGCTGCCAGATCATCTCTTCATTGCACTAAACAGGGCTGCCAGATCATCTCTTCATTGCTCTAAACAGGGCTGCCAGATCATCTCTTCATTGCTCTAAACAGGGCTGCCAGATCATCTCTTCATTGCTCTATCTGTATGAATATTATCCAAAAGCATCAGAATCTCTCATGGTTTCATGTTGAAAACAAATTATCCAGTCTTCCGATAGTAAATTAAGGGCATATAAAGGCAACCCAAGCCAAGGACAAATTCGACATAAATCAACAGTTTTACATAGAGCCATAGCTGAATGGAACTCTTTACCTAATCCATATTTCTCAGGCAAAAAGTAAATCCACCTTCTAGAAAAAAATATAAGAACATCTAATGCGAAAGACCATATGACTGGAAGGGAAATAGAAAGCATCAATTGAATGTTAAATGTGTTTCCCGTCAATTAAAATACCTGTCTGTATGGTCTACTTGTTAAATGTTTGTAAAGTCTTCACTTAAAATAGTTTGTAATTGTCTTATTAATTGGTGTTGGACCCCAGGAAGATTAGCTAACGTTACGGTGTTAGCTAAAGGGGACACTAACAAAATTCACAGTGCATTTGGAAAGTATTCAACAAAGTACTGACTAAAGGGTCTGAATACTTACAGTACCGGTCAAATGTTTAGACACACCTGCTCATTCTAGGGTTTCTTTATTTTCACTATTTTCTACATTGTAGAATAATAGTGAAGACATAAAAACTATGAAATAACACATATGGAATCATGTAGTAATCAAAAAAGTGTTAAACAAATCCAAATATATTTTATATTTGAGATTCTTAAAAAGTAGCCACCCTTTGCCTTGATGACGGCGTTGCACACTCTTGGCATTCTCTCTGCTTTTGGTCATTGTAAATGTTTGGTTTTATTGGACTCTATAGACATGTCATACTCTGACCTTTTCTGTATGAAAATCCATTCTAATCTGCCATAGGATGGAACCATGGGAGACTGCTCACCAAGAGACAGCGATCAAAATGAAAAAGACAGCACACCTACATGGACAGTCGTTTAATGTGATGGCGGAGATGCAAGTAAATCAAATGTGATTGTTTTGAACACCTTCAGTGGTATATTCCCGGATTGGGTAATTGGGATTTATTCATTTAAAATGACATTATTAGGATGTTTTCTGTGTTTGGTGATTAGAGGGAGTGATGGGAGTGCCACCCTGCTTTGATTACAGACAGGCAGACAGATAAGACAGGCAGACTGGCTGCATCACACAGAGAGAGATCTCCTACCTGCATGGTGCCTCAGCCACATCACATGATGCTGGTCACTGCGAAGCCAAGGAGTGGATGGGAAAACAACAATATGGAGAGATGAGTATGTTAGAGACAAACACGATGAATACATACAACATGAATTGTTTACATGAATTAAATTATATTGTGGATAGCTCAAACATCCCTTCCTACATGAGCAATAATCTGTGAATTGTCACAAATAAATTTAAACACCATAAAGTCCCCTAATTCTGACAATATTGTTCTCGGGGGAACTTGTTAAAGAAAAAGGACTGGACATTTGGATGCTTATTGGGTGGCAACATGAAGAGAGGACATAAAGGGACAGATGGCATACATCAGAAATGTGGAGAACGAAGAGAAGTTAACCATGGTTGGAATTAGCATTCTAACGGGACTACGTGCAACACAAGGTAGTGAAGCCAGAGAAGGAGACATCGGAGGACAGAGAAGAATGGGATCAATAGAACGAATATGAGGGAGTAAAAGAAAAGCGAGTAATAAGGGGAATCTAAAAAGGAGACAAGGAGATGGAAAAGGGGGGGGGGGGGGGGTGAACATGGAGGAAGGGGGGGGGGGGGCAGAGAAAGAGGGACACAGGAATAGGGATGTAAGAAAGGAGATGAGAACAGAGAGGGGACATAGAATCAATGAGTAATGATGAGTGATGGTGGAGTGACAGTTAGAGAAGAGAACAAAAGGATACAAAGAGGATACAATAACAGTGTGTTCTGGGGAAGGATGAAACATTACTGGTGCCAGACAACAGAAGGCAGCAAAGTAGAATAGAATAGACAAGTAACAAGGGAACTTGAGAGTAGACAACTCTGTTAAAATTGTATTCTGGCTTAACCTTTAACAAAAGGCTGAGGGGGTGAGAGAGACATTTAGCGCCCCGTCATCCCTACTGACATCCAGTGGTATGATAGTAATTATATTAACCCGCTCATACAGTCAATTAATATATGCACCAATCACAATTTGCAGTGAGTCAGTGGGGGCAGATGGAAGAACATCCTACTGATAAGAACAGCAATGAAACCAAATCAAACTTTATTTGTCACATGAGCCAAATACAATACAGACCTTACCATGAAATGCTTACTTACAAGCCCTTAACCAACAATGCAGTTTAAGAAAGACTTAACCTTTTGCTTGTAGGGGGCAGTATTTTCGTTTTTGGCAAAAAAAACGTTCCCATTTGAAACTGCCTATTTCTCAGCCCCAGAAACTAGAATATGCATATAACTGTCAGATTAGGATAGAAAACACTAAAGTTTCCAAAACTGTCAAAATATTGTCTGTGAGTATAACTCACTCATTTTCCTCAGGCGAAAACCTGAGGAAAATCCAATCAGGAAGTGCCTCTTATTTTGAAACCTCTGTTCCTATGCATGCCTATCCTCCATTTAAAGGGATATCAACCAGATTCCTTTTTCTATGGCTTCCCTAAGGTGTCAACAGTCTTTAGACATAGTTTCAGGCTTTTATTTTGAAAAACGAGCGTGAAAGATCACATTGCGTAAGTGGATAGGTAGGGGCTCTCAGAGTGAGTTTTGCGCTACAGAGTAAAGCGGCCATTGTTACTCCTGGCGTTATTGAAAAACCTACACAGCAGTTTGATATACACTGCTCAAAAAAATAAAGGGAACACTAAAATAACACATCCTACATCTGAATGAATTAAATATTCTTATTAAATACTTTTTTCTTTACACAGTTGAATGTGCTGACAACAAAATCACGCAAAAATGATCAATGGAAATCAAATTTAGCAACCCATGGAGGTCTTGATGTCGAGTCACACTCAAAATTAAAGTGGAAAACCACACTACAGGCTGATCCAACTTTGATGTAATGTCCTTAAAACAAGTCAAAATGAGGCTCAATAGTGTGTGTGGCCTCCACGTGCCTGTATGACCTCCCTACAACACCTGGGCATGCTCCTGATGAGGTGGCGGATGGTCTCCTGAGGGATCTCCTCCCAGACCTGGACTAAAGCATCCGCCAACTCCTGGACAGTCTGTGGTGCAACGTGGCGTTGGTGGATGGAGCGAGACATGATGTCCCAGATGTGCTCAATTGGATTCAGGTCTGGGGAACGGGCGGGCCAATCCATAGCATCAATGCCTTCCTCTTGCAGGAACTGCTGACACACTCCAGCCACATGAGATCTAGCATTGTCTTGCATTAGGAGGAACCCAGGGCCAACCGCACCAGCATATGGTCTCACAAGGGGTCTGAGGATCTCATCTCGGTACCTAATGGCAGTCAGGCTACCTCTGGCGAGCACATGGAGGGCTGTGCGACCCCCAAAGAAATGCCACCCCACACCATGACTGACCCACCGCCAAACCGGTCATGCTGGAGGATGTTGCAGGCAGCAGAACGTTCTCCATGGCGTCTCCAGACTCTGTCACGTCTGTCACATGTGCTCAGTGTGAACCTGCTTTTATCTGTGAAGAGCACATGGCACCAGTGGCGAATTTACCAATCCTGGTGTTCTCTGGCAAATGCCAAACGTCCTGCACGGTGTTGGGCAGTAAGCACAACCCCCACCTGTGGATGTCGGGCCCTCATACCACCCTCATGGAGTCTGTTTCTGACCGTTTGAACAGACACATGCACATTTGTGGCCTGCTGGAGGTCATTTTGCAGGGCTCTGGCAGTGCTCCTCCTGCTCCTCTTTGCACAAAGGCGGAGGTAGCGGTCCTGCTGCTGGGTTGTTGCCCTCCTACGGCCTCCTCCATGTCTCCTGATGTACTGGCCTGTCTAGTTCCAGAATCACTCGACATCTCCATTTCACAGCAAACAGCCCATCGAGGACCATGTGCTCTGCTTGCCGGTCAGTGTCATGGCACCATAATATAACAATGATACAGTGCATATAAGCAAACGGACTATTAGCTTAAAGTGGGAGTATCCTGGAAAATTAACTATTTTATCCTCCTCCTCCTCCATTTAGGTTGCCTGCCTGTCTCTTCTCCCACCTCCAGCATCTCCCTGGCCTGCCCGTGTGCATTTAGGCTGCCTGTCCAGTCCATCCTCCTCCCCCTCTCCTCCAGTATCTCCTTGCCTGTGTCTACAGTATCTAGGCTGCCTGCATGTCCTGTCCTCCTCTTCCTCCTCTAGTATCTCCCTGCCTGTGTGAACAGTATCTGGCCTCCCTGTCCTGTTCCTCCTCTTCCTCCTCTAGTATCTCCCTGCCTGTGTGAACAGTATCTAGGCTGCCTGCATGTCCTGTCCTGTCCTCCTCTTCCTCCTCTAGTATCTCCCTGCCTGTGTGAACAGTATCTGGCCTCCCTGTCCTGTTCCTCCTCCTCTTCCTCCTCTAGTATCTCCCTGCCTGTGTGAACAGTATCTGGCCTCCCTGTCCTCCTCCTCCTCCCCCTCTCCTCCAGTATCTCCCTGCCTGTGTGAACAGTATCTGGCCTCCCTGTCCTCCTCCTCCTCCTCCCCCCCTCTCATCCAGTATCTCCCTGCCTGTGCGAACAGCATCTAGGCTGCCTGCATGTCCTGTCCTGTCCTCCTCTTCCTCCTCTAGTATCTCCCTGCCTGTGTGAACAGTATCTGGCCTCCCTGTCCTGTTCCTCCTCCTCTTCCTCCTCTAGTATCTCCCTGCCTGTGTGAACAGAATCTGGCCTCCCTGTCCTCCTCCTCCTCCCCCTCTCCCCCAGTATCTCCCTGCCTGTGTGAACAGTATCTGGCCTCCCTGTCCTCCTCCTCCTCCTCCCCCCCTCTCCTCCAGTATCTCCCTGCCTGTGCGAACAGTATCTAGGCTGCCTGCATGTCCTGTCCTGTCCTCCTCTTCCTCCTCTAGTATCTCCCTGCCTGTGTGAACAGTATCTGGCCTCCCTGTCCTCCTCCTCCTCCTCCCCCCCTCTCCTCCAGTATCTCCCTGCCTGTGCGAACAGTATCTAGGCTGCCTGCATGTCCTGTCCTGTCCTCCTCTTCCTCCTCTAGTATCTCCCTGTCTGTGTGTACTGTATCTAGGCTGCCTGCATGTCCTGTCCCATCCTCCTCTTCCTCCTCCAGTATCTCCCTGCCTGTGTGAACAGTATCTGGCCTCCCTGTCCTATTCCTCCTCCTCTTCATTCTCCTCCAGTATCCCTCTGCCTGTGTGTACAGCAACTAGGCTGCCTGTCCTCTTCCTCCTCCTGTAGTCAGTGTCATTGTTGAGATTATTATTTATTAACTTGTTCATTGTGCCTAGCTGTTCCTGTCTGTCGGGCCATCTGTCCCCAGCGAGGTGCTGCCTCCCCGTTCTGTTCCCCCTGCCCGCGGGGGAGAAGGGGGACTGCTGGAGCACGCCTCACCTTCTGCTGACAGTCAGCCACCGGCCCACCGGGCACTGGCCCACCGGGCACCACGCCTTCTGTCAGCACTTTAGACCATCGTTCGTTACCTTGACAAACTTATCACGGACACCAAGTTCACCCTGCTCACTGGTGCAAAGGCATGACTAATAGAAAGCTGCAACAATGACACTTGTTGGTTACACAGGCCTCCAATCTGTTGGTAATTGGGTCACACGGGCCTCCAATCTGTTGGTAATTGGGTCACACGGGCCTCCATTCTGTTGGTAATTGGGTCACACGGGCCTCCAATCTTTTGGTAATTGGGTCACACGGGCCTCCAATCTGTTGGTAATTGGGTCACACAGGCCTCCAATCTGTTGGTAATTGGGTCACACGGGCCTCCAATCTGTTGGTAATTGGGTTACAATTACGTTTGCCATGTTTCTGTCGATATTATGGATCTAATTTGGAGGGTTTTTTTCGGCGTTGTCGTGACCGCAATTTCCGGTGGATTTCTCAACAAAACGTGGACAAGAAACGGAGGAATTTTGGCTATAAAAACAATCTTTATGGAACAAAAGGAACATTTGCTGTCTAACTGGGGGTCTCGTGAGTGAAAACATCCGAAGCTCATCAAAGGTAAACGATTTAATTTGATTGCTTTTCTGATTTTTGTGACCAAGCTTCCTGCTGCTAGCTGGACATAATGCTATGCTAGGCTATCGATAAACAAATGCTTGTCTTGCTTTAGCTGTAAAGCATCATTTTTTAAATCTGAGATGACAGGGTGATTAACAAAAGGCTAAGCTGTGTTTCACTATATTTCACTTGTGATTTCATGAATATGAATATTTTCTAGTAAGATTTTTATGTCCGTTGCGTTATGCTAATTAGTGCAGTTGATGAAGGGGTAGTTTCAAGAGGTATTTAAATTTTTTTGTAAAAAAAAAAATTAAATTACCAATGGTTGAAGAGCAACAATAAAATAACAGTAACGAGACTATATACAGGGAGTACCGGTACAAAGTCAATGTGTGGGGGCACAGGTTAGTTGAGGTAATTGAGGTAATATGCACGTGACTATGCATATATACAGTTGAAGTCGGAAGTTTACATACACCTTAGCCAAATACATTTAAACTCAGTTTTTCACAATTCCTGACATTACATCCTAGTAAAAAGTCCCTGTCTTAGGTCAGTTAGGATCACCACTTTATTTTAAGAATGTGAAATGTCAGAATAATAGCTGAGATAATGATTTATTTCAGATTTTAATTCTTTCATCACATTCCCAGTGGGTCAGAAGTTTACATACACTCAATTGGTATGTGGTAGCATTGCCTTTAAATTGTTTAACATGGGTCAAATGTTTTGGGTAGCCTTCCACAAGCGTCCCACAATAAGTTGGGTGAATTTTGGCCCATTCCTCCTGACAGAGCTGGTGGAACTGTCAGGTTAGGAGGCCTCGCTCGCACACGCTTTTTCAGTTCTGCCCACAAATGTTCTATAGGATTGAGGTCAGGGCTTTGTGAATGCCACTCCAATACCTTGACTTTGTTGTCCTTAAGCCATTTTTCCACAACTTTAGAAGACCCATTTGAAACCAAGCTTTAACTTCCTGATGTCTTGAGATGTTGCTTCAATATATCCACATAATTTCCATCCTCATGATGCCATCTATTTTTGTGAAGTGCACCAGTCCCTCCTGCAGCAAAGCACCCCCACAAAATGATGCTGCCACCCCCGTGCTGCACGGTTGGGATGGGGTTCTTTGGCTTGCAAGCCTCCCCCTTTTCATTCAAAACATATCGATGGTCATTTTGGCCAAACAGTTCTATTTTTGTTTAATCCGACCATCGGACAATTCTCCAAAAAGTATGATCTTTGTCCCCATGTGCAGTTGCAAACCGTAGTCTGGCTTTTTTTTAACAACCTCTCCCTCAACGTGAGCAAGATAAAGGAGAAAATTGTGGACAACAGGAAAAGGAGGGACGAACACACCCCCATTCACATCGGCGGGGCTGTAGTGGAGCGCATTGAGAGTTTCAAGTTCCTGGGTGTCCATTTCACCAACAAACTGTCATGGTCCAAACACACCAAGAAAGTTGTGAAGATGGCACGACAACGCCTTTTCCCCCTCAGGGGACAGAAAAGATTTGTCAATATCAAAAGACTAAAGCTTTGGTCCCCAGATGCTCCAAAAGTTCTACAGCTGCACCATCGAGAGAATCTTGACTGGCTGCATCACCGCCTGGAATAACAACTTCTCAGCATTCGACCATAATGCACTACAGAGGGTAGTACGTACAGCCCAATACATCACTGGGGCCAAGCTTCCTGCCATCCAGGACCTACAGTGCCTTGCGAAAGTATTCGGCCCCCTTGAACTTTGTGACCTTTTTCCACATTTCAGGCTTCAAACATAAAGATATAAAACTGTATTTTTTTGTGAAGAATCAACAACAAGTGGGACACAATCATGAAGTGGAACGACATTTATTGGATATTTCAAACTTTAACAAATCAAAAACTGAAAAATTGGGCGTGCAAAATTATTCTGTATATACTAGGCGGTGTCAGAGGAAGGCCCAAAAAATGGTCAAAGTCATAGACTGCCGTGCGGTTGCAAAGAGAACAAGCAGTACCGGAGAGCCAAGTCTCAGTCCAAAACGCTCCTTAAAAGCTTCTACCCCCAAGTCACTCCACTCCTACCTACATGTACAAATTACCTCAACTAACCTGTCCCCCCTGCACATTGACTCGGTACCCCCTGTATATAGCCCCATTATTGTTATTTTATTGTGTTACTTTAATTTTTTTTTGTTTATTTAGTAAATATTTTCCTAACTCTATTTTCTTCAAACTGCATTGTTGGTTAAGGGTTTGTAAATAAGCATTTCACTGTAAAGTCTGTTGTATTCGGCGCATGTGACAAATAAAGGAGGGGGAGGGGGGCTGGAAGGGCACTACAGGAAGTGGCTAGCAGCAGAGCAGAGAGGTGCTAGGAGGCGTGTAGCCCTTCTCCTCTGGGACGACATCTCATTATTGTGAACATGGTAGTTGTTCAGATTGGCCCACGCTCGCCTGGCCAGGAGCCAGCGCACTTATCTCAATTTAATCCTGTATAATGATTCAGCAGAGAGCAACTCTTAAATTATCGGCAGACACACTCTCCACTAAACACAACACAAGCGCACGCACGCACAAACGATCACGGGCATCACGCACAGCAGCCAGACAAACTCAAACAGCACAGATCCCCAAAGAAAAAAGGAACATGCACTTTCCTCCTGGCTTTGAAACTAGCGACTTTGTGATGTGAGTTGGTATACACATAATACAACCTAGAGAATATGACAAGCAATGTTCTCAGATGATGAAATCATTTACCAACCCCAACCCTCAGAAGTGGTTGGACTCCACAGTCCGCCGGTATTACACAGGTTGTTTGTATCACTATACTCTGTGTATGGTTGCATGTCTGAACCAGGCAACAAGACGAACCTCGGTGGGAAACCCAAAAAGGATCAAAGGGACGACAGACACGGAAACACCCCCCCCCCCCCCCCCCCCCCTCGGACAGACACAGAAACACCCTCCCCCCCGACAGACACAGAAACACACACCCCCCCGACAGAAACACACACACCCCCTGCTGCAAGCAGCTCCACCTTTGAACACTACTCAGGAGCTTTCATCCCTGCTATACCGCCCTGCCTGCTATACCGCCCTGCCTGCTATACCGCCCTGCCTGCTATACCGCCCTCCCTGCTATACCGCCCTCCCTGCTATACCGCCCTCCCTGCTATACCGCCCTCCCTGCTATACCGCCCTCCCTGCTATACCGCCCTGCCTGCTATACCGCCCTGCCTGCTATACCGCCCTCCCTGCTATACCGCCCTCCCTGCTATACCGCCCTGCCTGCTATACCGCCCTGCCTGCTATACCGCCCTGCCTGCTATACCGCCCTCCCTGCTATACCGCCCTCCCTGCTATACCGCCCTCCCTGCTATACCGCCCTCCCTGCTATACCGCCCTGCCTGCTATACCGCCCTGCCTGCTATACCGCCCTCCCTGCTATACCGCCCTCCCTGCTATACCGCCCTGCCTGCTATACCGCCCTCCCTGCTATACCGCCCTCCCTGCTATACCGCCCTCCCTGCTATACCGCCCTCCCTGCTATACCGCCCTCCCTGCTATGCCGCCCTGTAGGTAGAAGGCAAGGCAGCCCACTGTCTGTTCACTCCTCTCACACCTCCAGTCCACCTGGTACCAACACGCAGGCACAATCACACACACACACACACACACACACACACACATATATTACACCAACACACACGCCCTTCTCCGTGTCAAAGCAACAGCTCTGTTAGTGGGTGGAAGGGGACTGTTTAATAACAAACCACAGTCATAGAACTGAAAAGAATAGAAACAAGGGCAGAACCTGGGTATAACCATCATGCAACAACAGGACCACAATATGAACCAAAGGGAAAGTGATTGATTCATACTACACAGTAGAAATCCTAATGAAACCAGTGATGAAATCCTAATGAAACCAAACTAGCAGAGAGGTGGTATGTGGCTGGGTTAGACCGTACTTGTTCCTGGATCACAGACTGGAGAGGTCAGCCAGAGGTCAGCCAGGGCATGAGGCAGTGACCTCCGCTCAGCCGACACAGGACTATGAGGTGGGAGGAAGAAGGCTGACAGGAAAACAAGGCTTACGGGGGTGGAATGATTGGGGGTCGAGGGTCAGACTGAGAAGAAGGTTGGGTGGGTGAAGGTCTAGCAGTACCTTAACTGGGAGATGCCAGGGCCTAGCTGGTCTACAGTGCCAGGGCCTAGCTGGTTTACAGTGCCAGGGCCTAGCTGGTCTACAGTGCCAGGGCCAAGCTGGTCTACAGTGCCAGGGCCTAGCTGGTCTACAGTGCCAGGGCCTAGCTGGTCTACAGTGCAGTACGGTGCAGGGATCATTCTCCAGTAGTCCACAATGCAGGAAGCACGACAACACAACACAGGACAGGACACAACAGGATCAGGAGTTAGTCCTGTTGACGTAGGACCAGGAGTTAGTCCTGTTGACGTAGGACCAGGAGTTAGTCCTGTACACGATAGTCTCTTGGTCAGTTCACAAGGTCAGGAAAAAACATCTGTCTTCCTTCACATAACCTTCCTCTGATCCAGTATGGATCAGTGCCAAAGCCCTGACTGCATGCCTTTACGTTTCCCCCTGGGTTGCACCTGCCTCACTTACCGCCCTCCTGTGTTTACAAGACCCTGGCTGCGTCTGGGCGGTGGGGGGAGCTGCTGCAGCTGTACAGCAGGCAGATGGAGGGACCTCTGCCAGTAAAAATTGATGGTCACCGTAAAACCACTGTAAAAACCCTCTTCTGTTCAGGGCCCTAATAACCCTGCCTCCGCCCAGACCACACCTCCAGGGCCCGCCCCACACTCCCCTGGCATTACATCAGGCTTAATGGTGCGTCTGCTCCTCATCCCCTCCCCCCTTGCTAGACTCAGTGTCAGGAGCCCGAGAAGAGTTATGGTTAAGAGCTGTGCTCTGGACACAGGCGAGAACTCATTCAATCACCTTAGCATGCACTGATATGTGGCCTGGGAGAAGCAGGACAGAGCCAGTAACATAAAGATGGGCCGGGATACAGATGGAGGGACAGCAGAAAGAGGAGGGAGTAGAGGGAGAATGTGTATGAAGGGGAAGAAGAAGACTTTCTGCCATGCTGTACCATTAGTCGGGAGAGGCAGAGGTTGATCCAGAACTGGGGACGAGACGGAGACCTAAATTAGCTGGTTAAGGATACGAACAGGAGAGGAACAATCTTAGCTTAAATAAGTACCAGTGGAGACCCGTGACAATGTCTGCTGAAGAAGCTTATGTCGTGAATATTTAGGGCAAACATTTATGGAGATTTTACTCTTGAATGCAATTCTAAAAATCTCAACACTTTGCGTCTCTCAACCAAACTTCAGGCATAAAAAGACTAGGACAGGAATAAGTACAATAAGTCCCACTATGACCTCCAGTCATCAAAGGAGAAAAGGAACAATATAGGAATAAGGTGGAGTCATACTACACAGGGTCCGACGCCCTCCGCATGTGGTAGGGGCTACAGTCCATTAAAGATTACAAAGGAAGGCCTGCCCAACGAAGCCTCTCTACCAGACAAACTCAATGCACGTATTGAAAACAAAAACATCAAGGCGGTTATGAGGGCCGTCACTGACCCAGAGGATTGGGTGATCTCACATCTGTAATCATGAAGTGCTTTGATAATCTGGTTATGGCACACATTAACTCCATCATCCCAGACCCATTCCAATTTGCATACCGCCCCAACAGATCCATAGATAACACAATCTCAATTGCTCTCCACACTGCCCCTATCCACCTAAATAAGAGGAACACCTATGTGAGAATGCTGTTCATTGACGACAGCTCATGGCAGAGGGTGGTGCTACAGCCCAGTACATCACTCGGGGAGAGCTCCCTGCCATCCAGGACATTATATCAGGCAGTGTGATAGGAAGGCCCGGAAAATCCTTAAAGACTCCAACCACCCAAGCCAAAGACTATACTCTCTACTTCTGCACGGCACGTGGTGCCATTGCATCAAATCTGGCACCAACAGGCTCTTGAACAGCTTCTATCCCCAAGCAATAGGACTGATAAATAGCTAACAAAAGAGCAACACTGACTTTCTGAGTTAACCTTGTATCCTCATTCGGAGTTAACCTTGTATCCTCATTCGGAGTTAACCTTGTATCCTCATTCGGAGTTAACCTTGTATCCTCATTCGGAGTTAACCTTGTATCCTCATTCGGAGTTAACCTTGTATCCTCTTTCGGAGTTAACCTTGTATCCTCTTTCGGAGTTAACCTTGTATCCTCTTTCGGAGTTAACCTTGTATCCTCTTTCAGAGTTAACCTTGTATCCTCATTCGGAGTTAACCTTGTATCCTCTTTCGGAGTTAACCTTGTATCCTCTTTCGGAGTTAACCTTGTATCCTCATTCGGAGTTAACCTTGTATCCTCATTCGGAGTTACCTCTATCACTCCAGTATCCCGGCACATTGTAAATACGCTATTGGAACTGACCCTGTATATAGTATGGTATTGAACTGACCCTGTATATAGTATGGTATTGAACTGACCCTGTATATAGTATGGTACTGGAACTGACATTGTATATATTATGGCAAACCTCTTCAAGGTTAGGAGCGTTTGTCACAAATTAAGTGGGAAACTGTCACCAAAATCACCTCAGAATGAGAGTTATTTCGAACAGGATGGTACCTGTGTTTGTTTCTCTGTCCGGGTCCACCCAGGCTGCAGGCTAGGTGAAGGATAGCAGGGTTTGGTACACGAATCGGGTTCTCGGTAGGTTCAGGTCCAAACGCCAACAGGTAAGTCCAAAACAGTCCAGCTCATACACGGTAAATCCAGACAATATATTTCGCCTCTTTCTCTATGGTTCACAGATCCTTCCAGCCCCCTCTCTCTCTTCCTGGTTTGTCTTGACCCTTAATCTGTGGGTCGGCCCCACCTTCTGAGCGTCCCCCTTGCTTCTGGGACTTGTAGTTTTGGCAGTCGGCCATATTGTGATCTGTAGTTCTGATCGGGGTGGCCATTTTAGCGATCGGGCAGAGCCCGTTTATTAGTTGTGCTCTCACATATCTGCCATTTATCACTCGACCCCCTTCTTTGTCACAATATATATATTTTTTCTTTATTTAACTAGGCAAGTCAGTTAAGAACAAATTCTTATTTTCAATGACGGCCTAGGAACAGCAAAAAAAATAAACGTCCTCTCACTGTCAACTGCGTTTATTTTCAGCAAACTTAACATGTGTAAATATTTGTATGAAAATAACAAGATTCAACAACTGACATAAACTGAACAAGTTCCACAGACATGTGACTAACAGAAATTGAATAATGTGTCCCTGAACAAAGGGGGGGTGTCAAAATCAAAAGTAACAGTCAGTATCTGGTGTGGCCACCAGCTGCATTAAGTACTGCAGTGCATCTCTTCCTCATGGACTGCACCAGATATGCCAGTTCTTGTGTGAGATGTTACTCCACTCGTCCACCAAGGCACCTGCAAGTTCCCGGACATTTCTGGGGGGGGAATGGCCCTAGCCCTCACCCTCTGATCCAACAAGTCCCAGACATGCTCAATGGGATTGAGATCCGGGCTCTTCGCTGGCCATGGCAGAACACTGACATTCCTGTCTTGCAGGAAATCACACAGAAAGAGCAGTATGGCTGGTGGCATTGTCATGCTGGAGGGTCATGTCAGGATGAGCCTGCAGGAGGGTACCACATGAGGGAGAAGGATGTCCGTCTTCCCTGTAATGCACAGCGTTGAGATTGCCTGCAATGACAACAAGCTCAGTCCGATGATGCTGTGACACACCGCCCCAGTCCATGAAAGAACCTCCATATCGATCCCGCTCCAGAGTACAGGCCTCGGTGTAACGCTCATTCCTTCACGATAAAAGCGAATCCGACCATCACCCCTGGTGAGACAAAACAGCGACTCGTCAGTGAAGAGCACTTTTTGCCAGTCCTGTCTGGTCCAGCGACGGTGGGTTTGTGCCCATAGGCGACTTTGTTGCCGGTGATGTCTGGTGAGGACCTGCCTTACAACAGGCCTACAAGCCCTCAGTCCAGCATCTCTCAGCCTATTGAGGACAGTCTGAGCACTGATGGAGGGATTGTACGTTCCTGGTGTAAGTCGGGCAGTTGTTGTTGCCATCCTGTACCTGTCCCACATGTGTGATGTTCGGAAGTACTGATCCTGTGCAGGTGTTGTTACACGTGGTCTGCCACTGCGAGGACGATCAGCTGTCCGTTCTGTCTCCCTGTAGCACTGTCTTAGGCGTCTCACAGTACGGACATTGCAATTTATTGCCCTGGCCACATCTGCAGTCCTCATGCCTCCATGCAGCATGCCTAAGGCACGTTCACGCAGATGAGCAGGGACCCTGGGCATCTTTCTTTTGGTGTTTTTCAGAGTCAGTAGAAATCATCTTCAGTGTCCTAAGTTTTCATAACTGTGACCTTAATTGCCTACCGTCTGTAAGCTGTTAGTGTCTTAACGAGCGTTCCACAGGTGCATGTTCATTAATTGTTTATGGTTCATTCAACAAGCATGGGAAACAGTGTTTAAACCCTTTACAATGAAGATCTGTTTAGTTATTTGGAGTTTTAGGAATTATCATTGAAAGACAGGGTCCTGAAAAAGGGATGTTTCTTTTTTTGAGTTTATATAGTATGCCAACTTACTTCATTTTTTCATATTCAAATTTCTTGTGTTTTTTTTCTAGTATTAGATTGTTATTGACTATTGCATTGTTGGGTTTAGAGCTGGCAAGAAAGGCATTTCACTGTACTTTTGCATGTGACATTAAAACTTGAAACTATATTGAAAGTACAGTGATTTTGATTAATTCTATTATATTCAACCCATTCAAACCTTTGCGACGGTCAAACTGTTCCTTAAAAAAACACTTCCCCAGCCTCCCGAGTGGCGCAACAGTCTGAGGCACTGCATCGCAGTGCTAGAGGCGTCACTACAGACTCGGGTTCGATCCCAGGCTGTATCACAACCGGCCGTGATCGAGAGTCCGCTAGGGCGGCACACAATTGGCCCAGCGTCGTCCGGGATAGGGTAGGGTTTGTATATTCTCCCAGTCTGGTTTTATCAAAAACATTGTACCTTCACAATTCACACAGACATCTCCGTCCTACTCTTCCACAGTTTCAATCTCAAATCCTGGCCCATATAGCTGTCAATAGTACATTATTTTCCGTTCCTAACCCTCACTCACAGCTCCCTCTGAAGCTCATGTCCTCAAGCCTGGCTCCTTGTTCATAGACACACTATGATTGCACTGAGAATAAACCGACAACAGAACAAAACAACACAATCAAAACAGAGAAACTAAACGGGGTAGTTTTGTTGTGGGAAGTGCGTTGCAGTGGAAGACTCTTCTTACACCCCTGGTGCGCTCCCATCTCTCCAGCTGGGATCAGAGATTAGGAAAGAGTGGAAAGCTCTCAAGGTGCCTCTCGGAATTCTAAAAGCGTTGCGAACGGAGTTCAGGGCCGAGGAGAGACGTGAGAGATGTAGGAATCACCAGAGGACTCCCAACAGGGGGTGTTTGGCGGTGGGGGAGAGGCATCCTTACACACAGTTTTGTCTGGACACAACATCACAGGGATTTTAAAGAGAGGGGTCAAGGGTTCGTCGGTGACAGAAAAAGTTCAGAATGGCTTTGAGCAGTTTGAGGCTGGGACTTGAAATGGTCGCCATGCATCTTTAGACAGGTGTCTACAGAACAGTGGAGGGGAGAACAGAGAGCGTGGCACTGCCAGGGCCTGGCGGCTTGCTCTCAGCACAGAGACCCCTGCTGGGACCTGACTGGCACAGTGGGCACATGGCACGGGGATAGCCGTCTGCTCCATGTTCATGGAGCCTCTATAACAAGTCTGTCATTGCTAAAAGCAGATTAATGCCTGTGAGAGCAATCTTTAATTTAACATCATATCTCCCTTATAGGAAATTATCTCTTAAGTGTTTTTTTCCCCATTTTAAAGTCTCCAACAGTTTACAGGCACACTATACATTCCGGGCCTTCTAGCGATCCCTTTCATCCTTTTAAATAGCGTAAAGCTGAGCGATTAAGCAACATTTCTGTTATTTTCTGTTTTTTAAACAACTAATTGACCGATATTGGTTCAATTATTTGAATTCCATTTAGTTTGGTTTCTCTAGAAAGAAATCAGATCTGATGTAGTAGTGAGCTGTAGATTCCAACAGGCCTATATTCTACATAGTTTAGCGCAAAAAACGTGGTAATTAACTACAATAACCATAATCCATTGCGTGTCCACTTGTCCGGTCTGTGTGGGGCGCAGAGATAGGGAGAGGAAGAGACAGCAGAATGTGCGATTGAGAGGGATAGAGAGCAGTTGCTTCGTGAGGTATCTCTATCTGAAAATACATGATCTAAGTAGTTGATAGTTGGTATTCAGCAGTCATAAAAGTATGCCTTATTTACTTTGAAGAACTACTAAAATAGAGATTTTGTCAGACAGCATAGGCAGCAGCTCTATAGTGATGAGATGATGACTTGGAATGAAATAATAAAGTCATCAAATAAAACTAATGTAATATATACAACAACTGAAATAAGTCATGTGAATATATTATTGTTAATAAGTGATAAGCAGTTACAGCACTCAACCAACCTAATTCATAGTGCATTTAATCTTTAAAATAACAATATCTAAACCCGAAATCTTAATTTTTAAAAATAATCGAACCGAAACGAGCTCAAAAAGCACTAAAGTAGCGACAACAGTGACTACTAGAAGACTAGACAGAGGGGAAGAAAAGAAAGAGGGACAAAGTGTTGCACATCAAGTACTTTTTTGATTCCCTATAAAACGTCCCCTCTTAAGAAAGCCAATGAAAATTGGCTTGGATAAAGAAAGCAATCTCAATTGATTTAAGCCCCTGAAAAACTTTCAAATAGCCTGTACCTCGAGCTCTTAAACGTCTCTGGAGAACATAAATCTCTCTTTCTCTCTCTCTTTCTCTCTCTCTCTCTCTCTCTCTCTCTCTCTAATCCTTAAATACAGTCTGAAGAAGCGAGAGGATTCACATCTATTCAGTTTGTCGAGTCATTCGAATGCCTTGCTCCCCAGTTGTCACTTCAGTTATTACTTTCAAACCCAATTCTTCCTCCCTTCATTGCTCCACCTATGTAGGAGGAACATGCCCTTCCGGCTGCGTGGCTTCATAACTTCCCAGGACTTTGAGAAGTCTTTGCTCCAGAGCCTTTGGGAGCAGGGTGGACAGGACTGATGCCAAGAACAGTGTCCGGTGGCGGGGAAAACAGGGCAGGCCAGTCCCTGGTGGTGATGAGGGGCCTGGAAGGAGAGAGGACAGCGCTAGCTCTGCCTGTAAGCTAATTAGCTCTGATGGAGAGAGAGAGAGAGAGAGAGGGAGGGAGAAAGAGAAAGAGGGAGGGAGAGAAAGAGAGAGAGGGGGGAGAGAGAAAGAGAGTGCTCCAGAAAAAAAATGAAATAACAAGACGACCTCCTGAAATCGCACCAGCCTTTCGAAATAGCTGACCCACTTGTGGACACACTTTCTATATCTGCCTGTCCTCGATGCAGTAACCTATATAGGTTTGCAGTATCTACACACGGGAGACTAAAAATGGGCAACTCATCTGCTGCTGCTGAGTAAAGTAACCTGTAAAACTAGGCAACGGGTCGCCAGCTGGTGCCATGATCATGTACGGTTTAGAATGTGGTCATGTGGAATGCATGTTTCAGTACATTAAACAGCTGATATATCCAAAAGTGTGTGAGAGGGGACACACATCTTCACACGACACTTTTCTTAACTCCACCACTTCTCTAAAAAGAAGAGGGACGTTTGAGAAGAACAACAGCCCCTAAGACTTACGGAACGCAACAGCATAATATATGCGGGTTCTTGTCACCGGCACAATCTCCACTTCGCACCGTGTTCTTTTCAGTGATGACACTCAAGGCCAAGTATAATGGGGTGCTGACACACATTTGTGTTGCATTAGGCCCCGAACCGACAGAGAGGCAATTACAGGGGGTCATTTGAATGTGCATTATGGAAACACATTAGTAAGAATAGCAAACAAAGACTAGAGACATTTAACGAGGAGAAGAAGAAAAAAAGACACACAAGCTTATCTTTCTATGGGCACAGAAATGCTGCGGCCACTAAAAGCCATCTCGGAGTGATAGAAGATAAATGATGGCGATGATGAACCCTGCTTTCAGTGCTTTCTCCTCTGCTTAGCTGTAGGCAAACAGCGTGTGACGGCAGCAATATAAATGAGGACTAACAGCACCCCTCCTCCAAGACAACCACCATTCCCAGGTTTAACAAAGTGATTAAGTGACCATTTTGGTCTATATGTGCTTCGCCACATTGTACAGACAAACCTTTCGTACAAGAAACTCCTAGAGTTAATAAAAGAGCACGCATAGCCGACACGCACGTTTTGTTGTCAGTCACATCGTGTCATTTTCAGAACTGTATCTTAAATCTAGTTATGCGGTCATCATGAGAAACATGTTGATGTGTGCTGTGTGTGTGTGTGTAAAGGACTACTTAGCCTAGTTAAAGGTGCACTATGCAGAAATTACGTTGCCATTTCCTGGTTGCTAAAACTCCTAATTTCAGTTTATGTGACAAACTAAGCTAGCGTAGTGTACAGAATCATTGTACCATCTAAACCGCCATGAAATATATTTTTTCCATCACCAAAAATATTGTATTTTCAGCTGTTTGAAGCTGGTGTACAAAACCGAAAGAAAAAGACGCAAAGATGAAACTTAAGAACGGGAAGCATAGAAATAGCGTACATAGAACAGATCTACCACTTCTTAGACTTACTTTCAAGTAGAATGACAGATCTATAACTCACATTTCTATGTGGATTTGGTCACGTTGACCCAAACATTTACATATTGCAACTTTAAAAACGATATCCATTGTAAATTGTGTGCACAGTGGGGAAAGTTTCCAGAGACAACTAGGAAGAAGCAAACTCAGTATGCTTTTTTGTTGTTGTTGTTGCTATTGCAGGAAAGCCTTTTTTAGGCAGTCATCTGTTACGGCCCCCATGTTCCCAGACTGTTCCAACTCCCTAAGCCAGGCAGGCCATGTCATCTGCTGCAGGCTAAACTGAACACAGAGCTCTCAGGGAATAGACGTCACTTTATAATGGCAATGAGATACCACTGAAGCTACGGTGTATCTGGGACATCCCCAAAGGGAAAGGTATATGTGAGACCATATTCAATTGTAAAGACGACAGATGCTAAACCGCCTGGGAGCCTCCGCAGTTCAAAATGGAGATGTGTACTCACCTCTAATCCAGGGCGGTCTGTCTGCGTGGTTCTGTCAGCTTTTTGGCAGATGGGTTTCAGGGCAGCTTTGGCACTCTCCTGTACACAGAACACACAGACCAACATCAGGAATTTCACCCATACTAGGGGCCAGGAGTTTTCCCAGGTCAGGTTACGGGGTCAGGAAAAACTCCTGGCCCAAATGATATATCATAGTTAGGGCCAGAAGTTTTGGCTTGATCAAGTGGCCTGACAATGAGAAATCCCAGGCCCTGGTCTTACTGTATACAGTACATCATTGGTCTTACTACTAACAGTTGTTAGCGCACACGATTTAAGAAACACCACATGCAAAAAAAATAATGTATAAAATATTCAACTCCATCCAAGGCCACAAACCCTAAAACCACTGGGTCATGAACGTTTTTTGAAAGACACGCCGGGAGGATTTCGCAACCAAACCTTGGACCATGGTACCTTGCAAAGTGCACCAGAGAAAACAAAAGGCTAATAAAAACAGACAGGTAGTGCTGGCCAATGCGCTGCGAGGCCTCACTCTGGCATAATGAATACTACTCAGCTGGCAGATTTATCAGCAGGCTGGAGGGGAGATTGGCTAAGAGCTGCCCTTTCCTTGAAAATACCGCCCTTTTTTGGAGGGGGCTGCCGACGATTCCCCTGCAAATGATGCTGGTGAGCATTACGTTCTGTTAATATCAATTCTATCAATCAGGGTTTCAATTCTGGTTTGCAATCTGAGGCATATGTCCTGAATTAAAGTGGGTTATGCTGTGGCAGCAACCATGGCTGGTGAATGCCGCATGCAATCTGCCCGGAGAGGATCGTCACACCACCAGCGCCAGACTCCAAACAGTACGGAGGTCTCCCAACGTCACTCGTCTTTGGCTAAGATCCTTGTTTCATGAGGATTCTGATTGATTGGGCCATTCTTATCTAAGCTTGGCCAACACCACATTGCTTAGTGTGTTTTCTTATAGACCATATGGTAGTCTGAGGAGAAGGAGAGAGGAGCAATCGGTACCTAGAACCAGAATGTGCAAACACACAGATGTCAAACGGGAACTGACTCTGCGGGGCATACTGGCAGTGCTAGACATTATGACATGTTATATATAAAACAGGACAAATGAAGCCTCGGAAGCAATATGTCAAATTATACATGTTTCTCAGTACAATAGCAACAGCTCTACAAACCCAGAAAAACACTTTACATTCCCGACTTGCATTTGGTTTATTTTGGGAACATAAATTCTCCATTAAAACAACAACAAACAAAATGACTTGTTTCGGTTTTCAAATCAAATACAAAGCTAGGTAAAAAAATAAATAATAATAATTTTGCTTTCTAAAATTTGATCAAATGCGATCAAAGCCAATTAAAATAAACATTCAACAACACTACTTTTCCCTTTGTTAGTCAATCTTCATATTTCTCTTTAATCTATATTATGAAGGGGAGAGGAGAGCAGTGCTGAGTGTGATAAGCTGGAGAGAAAGTCCTAAACAAGGAAAGAAATGGAGAGGGGGAGAGTTAGAGAGAGATATAACTCTCCTAAGTGCCCTCTACTGTTGTCAAAGGAACGGCTAGAGGCTGAGATGCTGTCTGTGTGCCCTGTGCTGAGGTGCTGTCTGTGTGCCCTGTGTTGAGGTGCTGTCTGTGTGCCCTGTGCTGAGATGCTGTCTGTGTGCCCTGTGCTGAGATGCTGTCTGTGTGCCCTGTGCTGAGGTGCTGTCGATGTGCCCTGTGCTGAGGTGCTGTCTGTGTGCCCTGTGCTGAAGTGCTGTCTGTGTGCCCTGTGCTGAAGTGCTGTCTGTGTGCCCTGTGCTGAGGTGCTGTCTGTGTGCCCTGTGCTGAAGTGCTGTCTGTGTGCCCTGTGCTGAAGTGCTGTCTGTGTGCCCTGTGCTGAAGTGCTGTCTGTGTGCCCTGTGCTGAAGTGCTGTCTGTGTGCCCTGTGCTGAAGTGCTGTCTGTGTGCCCTGTGCTGAGGTGCTGTCTGTGTGCCCTGTGCTGAGGTGCTGTCTGTGTGCCCTGTGCTGAAGTGCTGTCTGTGTGCCCTGTGCTGAAGTGCTGTCTGTGTGCCCTGTGCTGAGGTGCTGTCTATGTGCACCATGCTGAGGTGCTGTCTGTGTGCCCTGTGCTGAAGTGATGTCTGTGTGCCCTGTGCTGAAGTGCTGTCTGTGTGCCCTGTGCTGAAGTGCTGTCTGTGTGCCCTGTGCTGAAGTGCTGTCTGTGTGCCCTGTGCTGAAGTGCTGTCTGAGTGCCCTGTGCTGAGGTGCTGTCTGTGTGCCCTGTGCTGAGGTGCTGTCTGAGTGCACCATGCTGAGGTGCTGTCTGTGTGCACCATGCTGAGGTGCTGTCTGTGTGCACCATGCTGAGGTGCTGTCTGTGTGCACCATGCTGAGGTGCTGTCTGTGTGCCCTGTGCTGAGGTGCTGTCTGTGTGCACCATGCTGAGGTGCTGTCTGTGTGCCCTGTGCTGAGGTGCTGTCTGTATGCACCATGCTGAGGTGCTGTCTGTGTGCACCATGCTGAGGTGCTGTCTGTGTGCCCTGTGCTGAGGTGCTGTCTGTGTGCCCTGTGCTGAGGTGCTGTCTGAGTGCACCATGCTGAGGTGCTGTCTGCGTGCACCATGCTGAGGTGCTGTCTGAGTGTACCATGCTGAGGTGCTGTCAGCGTGTACCATGCGGAGGTGCTCCAAAACAATAAGGAGCTTCCATGTCAATCGGATCCAGTTGTTTCTGTTTTGCACAGGCAACTATTAAAAGACAGCACATGTGCCCCCTGAGAAGTCACTAGTGCACCTCCCGTATCCCATTCTGTATTGAGTTGTCCTATATATCAGAAGTGAACTGAATTTCTAATGGAAGAACCCACATACATTACATTCAATGTTCAGACATTCTTCTCACACAGTGCTACAGTGTGCCTCTCACCAGTTCAGCCTGCAGTTGGAGGATCAGCTCGTCCTTCTCCCTCAGCTGCAGCACCAGAGCCTCTTCCCTCCCCGGCTCCTGGAATGAAGAGCAGAGAAAGTCACACACTACTTCAGGAGGATACACAGGGGAAGGTGAACACTGAGCATAGAGCCACCACATTTTTTTATTGTACCTTTATTTAACTAGGCAAGTCAAGTTAAGAACAAATGTTTATTTACAATGACGGCCTACCCCGGCTAAACCCTAACCTGGACGACGCTGGGCCAATTGTACGCCGCCCTATCACGGCCGGTTGTGACACAGCCTGGAATCAAACCAGGATCTGTAGTGACGCATCTAGCACTGAGATGCAGTGCCTTAGACCGCCGCGCCACTTGGGAACCACCACACTCGGGAGCCAACCACATCACTACCATAGAAGAGAAGGTAATGTCTAGAATGTAGAGTCAGAACACAGGCCACTGTATTGTGGAGTCAGAACACAGGCCACTGTATTGTGGAGTCAGAACACAGGCCACTCTATTGTGGAACAGGGGAAGTGGGGAGCAGGACAGAAAGAGAGGGGGGAGAGCAGGGTGAAGAGTGTGTGTACAGTATGTGCTCTCCCTCTGGTAAACTTAAGATGAACTATGGCTGCATCACAGAAAATACAGCACTTCTTTCTCCATGACCTTGTCTGGTCAGCAGCCAGTAAGGGGAGGCAGGCCCTAGCAACCATATATGGCCAACGCTCTAACCACAACGCTCTACCTGCCACCCCGATTATAAACTGGTTAACAACAATATTAGAGCAGTAAAAATAAATGTTTTGTCATAGCCGTGGTATTCAGTCTGATATACCATGGCTGTCAGCCAATCAGCATTCAGGGTTTTAAATACCCAGTTAATAAATAAACAACAATAGAACTCTATTGTTTTCTTTGGGTTTGTCCTAACACAACATCAAATCCCCGTCGGCCATTGTTTTCTGACCCTCTGTTACTCTCAAATAACCACCCCCCCCCCCCACGGAAAAAAACATGCGTGGGCGGAAAGTTTGTCTCTTTCTGAAACAGACCGTGTCATATTAGTCCGATAATGCCATGGAAGCCTGTGTTTTTGTCTTCCGTGGTGGGGTCGCGTCCCGAGGAGGTCACACAGAGTAAACAGGGAACTGTAACATCCTCTAAACCCGCCGCCTGAGGGGAATCCTTAAATCTGTCTTCATTAGAGATGTTCACGGACAGGCACTTTATCTGCACATTACCATAGAAGAGGGAGAGAGAGACAGAGCGAGACTGGGTCCCCAGCCCAACCCACCCTCGCCACCCCTATGAATATACAACAGAACACGTAGGCAGCCTCTCTCCCTCCCCACAATGAGCCTGACCACCCAAGGTTAACAAAGTTGGGCTGAATGTCTGTACAGTGACCCTATTGGTCAGCCTAATTCGCAGTGAGGGTAGAATGTTTACAGCAAATGTGGCCGGGCCCTGGGCAAAAACAGCAGTAGGCACGCACACACACACACACACCTTAACAGCACCTCAAGGAGACAGCCAGGCTGCGAAAGGTTTCTAAGAGTTCAGGTTTATCTGCAGCCTCACCCGGCCTCTGGACAGGATGTCAGAAAGTGTTGCCTTTCCTGCCACTTCTTTGTACAGAGACAACACAAAAGGTTACGCGGAACACGTCAGGCGATGGATGAGCTTGGCATTCCGCTGCGATCACTCCATCCAAGGAGGAGTGATGAGAGAGCGCCCGTCATGCCGCTGCCTGCTCCCATTCCCCAGCCGTACGCCGGCGCTGTGCTCTCCACGGGAGCCGCTTTCCAAGGGTGCTAATTATAAAAAGGCAGGGATAGCAAATGTTCGCTAAAGGAAGTTTTGCTCAAAGTAGGACAAGGAGTGACATGGTTTCGTCTCAGGTGGGTTCCAGGGCTTTATTTTTAAACTCAGATTTTTCTGGAACGGCAGGACGAGTCCCACCACTCTCCCCTTTCATCCAACAATGTCAGATGCATGGGCTCTCTCTCTCTCTCTCTCTCTCTCTCTCGGAGGAGGAGGAGATGGACCAGAGCGTCACATGGCGCTCCTTCTGCATAGTGTTCCTGCTCCTGCTGGTGCGGCTGCTCCATGTAGGTCAGTAAAGAGGTCACAAACACAAACACACTCATACACAAAAACCTAATTTCCACTCATGCGCTCTTTACTCCACAAGCGCCACAAAAACTCTGCTGCCAACCACCAAACTATAAATCACCTTTCTCTTAGAAAAACCTGATAAAAGCCCATTTGATAAATCCTCCACTGCCACCCCGAGACTTCCCCAAAGGGATTCATTAATGAGATCATCTCATCTAGATCAAATTCCACTGATGCAATGAGGGAGAAAGGCTCAGGTTGCTGTGGCACTTTAAGGTGCAGACGGACTGGAACAGGTTCTTGATCTTTTAAAGAACTGCAGGTGGTAGAAAACACATCTAAATGTGTCCAGACTGGAGAAAGCTTTAGAGGTTTATTTTACAGCACGGTCGAGATACAGTGGGGAGAACAAGTATTTGATACACTGCCGATTTTGCAGGTTTTCCCACTTACAAAGCATGTAGAGGTCTGTAATTTTTTATCGTAGGTACATTTAAACTGTGAGAGACGGAATCTAAAACAAAAATCCAGAAAATCACATTGTATGATTTTTAAGTAATTAATTTGCATTTTATTGCATGACATAAGTATTTGATCACCTACCAACCAGTAAGAATTCCGGCTCTCACAGACCTGTTAGTTTTTCTTTAAGAAGCCCTCCTGTTCTCCACTCATTACCTGTATTAACTGCACCTGTTTGATCTCGTTACCTGTATAAAATACACCTGTCCACACACTCAATCAGACTCCAACCTCTCCACAATGGCCAAGACCAGAGAGCTGTGTAAGGACATCAGGGATAACATTGCAGACCTGCACAAGGCTGGGATGGGCTACAGGACAATAGGCAAGCAGCTTGGTGAGAAGGCAACAACTGTTGGCGCAATTATTCGACAATGGAAGAGGTTCAAGATGACGGTCAATCACCCTTGGTCTGGGGCTCCATGCAAGATCTCACCCTGTGGGGCATCAATGATCATGAAGAAGGTGAGGGATCAGCCCAGAACTATACGGCAGGACCTGGTCAATGACCTGAAGAGAGCTGGGACCACAGTCTCAAAGAAAACCATTAGTAACACACTACGCCGTCATGGATTAAAATCCTGCAGCGCACGCAAGGTCCCCCTGTTCAAGCCAGCACATGTCCAGGCCCGTCTGAAATTTGCCAATGACCATCTGGATGATCCAGAGGAGGAATGGGAGAAGGTCATGTGGTCTGATGAGACAAAAATAGAGCCTTTTGGTCTAAACTCCACTCGCCGTGTTAGGAGGAAGAAGAAGGATGAGTACAACCCCAAGAACACCATCCCAACTGTGAAGCATGGAGGTGGAAACATCATTCTTTGGAGATGCTTTTCTGCAAAGGGGACAGGACAACTGCACCGTATTGAGGGGAGGATGGATGGGGCCATGTATCGCGAGATCTTGGCCAACAACCTCCTTCCCTCAGTAAGAGCATTGTAGATGGGTCGTGGCTGGGTCTTCCAGCATGACAGCGACCCGAAACACACAGCCAGGGCAACTAAGGAGTGGCTCCGTAAGAAGCATCTCAAGGTCCTGGAGTGGACTAGCCAGTCTCCAGACCTGAACCCAAAATAAAATCTTTGGAGGGAGCTGAAAGTCCGTATTGCCCAGCGACAGCCCCGAAACCTGAAGGATCTGGAGAAGGTCTGTATGGAGGAGTGGGCCAAAATCCCTGCTGCAGTGTGTGCAAACCTGGTCAAGAACTGCAGGAAACGTATGATGTCTGTAATTGCAAACAAAGGTTTCTGTACCAAATATTAAGTTCTGCTTTTCTGATGTATCAAAAACTTATGTCATGCAATAAAATGCAAATGAATTACTTAAAAATCATACAATGTGATTTCCTGGATTTTTGTTTTAGATTCCGTCTCTCACAGTTGAAGTGTACCTATGATACAAATTACAGACCTCTATATGCTTTGTAAGTAGGAAAACCTGCAAAATCGGCAGTGTATCAAATACTTGTTCTCCCCACTATAGATACCCCTTGTGGTTGAGCCTTGAGGAGGTGATCTGTTAGCTGTGAAAAAACCATTACCTTGAGGGGCAGTGACTTCTCACTACAAGGGCTGATGGGGAGAGAATGAAGGATGCTTGCAGGGCTTGTGTCAGTGCTCTGAGGGAGAGAGGTGACATTCAGAAATGTTATTGTTATATTTGCAATAACATGCACACATCCTAAAACGATTACATTCTTAATTTATTATTTAAATAAAACATATTATTTTGAGGTGAGAGGATAACATGTCAATAGGAATATGATAAATATACTGTAACAGGAAGTTGCAAATTACAGACAGGAGAAAGACTGTTACAACACTGACAGTGACATCAAGACTATCGTACAGCGTCTCATCACATCCAGGTTCAGTTATACATCTATTATCATGCTTCAATATATAGAATATCCTAACTCTAACAGGGTAATCATCTTCAGATATTATGTGATTGGATGCCCTTAAAGTGAAGCAGTGGGTACTGGGCACTTACAGGTGCAGTATATATAGTCAGACAGACTAGTCCGACCCAGAATGTTTGAACTTTGATCAATGTGTATCCCCACATGCATGTTTAAGGTCACATTTATCCTACAGGCTGGCGTAGAAATGTCCAGACAATTAGATTAGGTTCAGTTAAAACCCCTTTCAATTTCGGGCATGGCGCTGCCTGAAAGCATTCATTTGAATAACGTTTTATTTGAGGTGCCAGAGCTCAGTGACCAGAGATGATAAATTAATAACGTAGCCCCCAGCCCACTTTGATACACTTTAATCATACTGAAATCAGAAATCAAGAATTGAAATGCTTAAAATAACTAAAGGCATTTTACCCCCTTTAAACTTGGCATTCAAAAGGGTATTTTCAGAGCCTCTGTGAAAAGCATTCTGCCTGAGCAGAAAGGCCCAGAGCCTCTGTGTTTTATCCAATATTAGACTGTTTTATTCTGTATGTGTAAAGGATGAAACACCACAAGAGGAGGAGAAAAGCATATAACAGAGAATAAGACAATGTCTCGCTCGAATCAGCTTGTGATCTGTTTGCGTTCGTTTGGATCTCAGTTTAAACACAACAGCAGGCAGATGCTACTAGAGGGAGGTGTCATCCAATAACAACACAGGGAGATGTGAATTACAGCTGTCTTGTCACCAAATAATATATTCAGACTGTTACGGTCTTTTTGCCAGAGCAGCCGCTTGGTACTGTAGGACTGGGTCTTGTCCATGGCCATTGTAAAATGGATTGCAAGAAATTAAATGTTAACCAAACACCATGGAATCTGCTGGGACGATAGCAATGTGTGATTTCTCGTCTAATCAGCCATTACACAAATAGCTAATCACTTTATAATAGTTGGATGTAATTTGATTGCGTTTCTTTAGCCACTCCAGATACTATCCATTCCCAGAATCAAAACCCTCATTAAATAAACAAAGGTGTTTAAAAAGCTGTGGAGGGCACGGCGTCGGGTGAGGCTTTAACAAGCTCCCAGCTTCCCTGAGTGACAACGCCAAAAGCTCATAGTTATTCAAATAAACAAATGTAAGAACTTGTTGTTGAGGTTTAAAAATACCATGTTCAGGCCTTTGATAGAGGAGAATACCGGTAGATGAAGGCTGGCTGGTCTGCTGCTGGGGCATCTACCATTCTGATGTAGGCTACATCACATGTTGCTCTCAATTGGGTGATTAATGCCATTGACTAGGGTCTTTGCTATGCTCATGGGTAAGTTTCTATCAATGGCTATGTGGTCATCAATTAAACTTGCAGGGAAAACCCTTGAAATTGATGATGCATTCATGGGTCATGTCACCCCTCCCTCCCTCCACTGTCACCCCCCCCCCCCCCTCCCTCCACCCCCCCCACCCCCCCATCTACACTCATTCCCTCCACGCTCCCTCCCTCCCTTCAGTCACTCCCTCCCCCCTCCCATCATCCTCCTCCACCCCCCCCCCCCTCACTCCATCCTCTCCCCTTCTCCTCACCACCCTCCCTCCCTCCAAAACTGGTGTAACGTGAGACAGGTGGTCCTACTGTAGCCTACCTCCTGCAGGGTCCTCCGGAGGCGCAGCAGCAGGGTCTTGACGGAGGTGCAGTCTTGCTGCATCAGCCTAAGGGGCAGTGCCTCTAGCCCCGGGGCCTCGTCCTCCCGGCCCAGGCACCAGTCAGCAGGCAGCAGGGTAGTGGGCCGGCTCGGCTCCCTGGAACACAAGCACAGAACCACCGTCACACCTGTGCGCAAGCACACACTCACACACACACACGCTAACTTACTTAAAAGCGGGCCATATTCAAAGATACAGTACATCCTAAGTTAAAATAAGATTAAGCCATTTAGCAAATTATTTTATCCAGAGCGACATACAGGGCTCCCAAGTGGCGCAGCAGTGTAAGGCACTGCATCTCGGTGCTAGGGGCGTTACTACAGACCCTGATTCGATTCCAGGCTGTATCACAACCGGCCGTGATTTGGAGTCCCATAGGGCGGCGCACAATTGGCCCAGCGTTGTCCGTGTTAGGGTTTGGCAGGTGGTAGGCCGTCATTGTAAATAAGAATTTGTTATGAACTGACTTGCTTAGTTAAATAAAGGTTAAATAAAAAATACAATCATGCTTGCATACATTTTTTGGACAGGTGGTCTCGGGATTTGAAACCACTATCCTGGAGTTGAAAGCGCAGACAGAAATATAAAGTAAGAAATATGTTAAAGACCAATAACAAATACTTCTACAATTCAAAACAGAAACTAGACTCACACAGAAACTAGACTCTCAACTGGACTGGTTCAGATTGTCAGTTGTGTTCAGATTTTAGAACCATGGAACCTGTTCACAGCAGAGAATCTGAATAGTTTAGTTGAGTCTAGATTTTCTCCAATGGTCGGTGTGAAATCTGTCTGATGATAAAACCCCTCATCATGCAGCCAAGGAGGTCCAGGTGTCACTTCAGAGCTGCTCCACACAACGCAGCCGAGAAAATTAACCACGTCTGCCATTATCAAGTGGATCTACTTCCTCGTGTGAGATGGTACTTCATTCCGACAGGACAGGAGCCGTGATTCATTACTTCCTATCAGCAATTGCCATCGCAGATATCCTTTGTCTACACAGGTATGAAAGGAATATCTTGTTGAGCGTTCCTCGTCAAACAAGATCGACTGTGGTAATTAGTGATATTGCTTCAGAGACTTCCACCTGACCAGAGCAATGAGAGATGAAGGTGTCCAGATAACCTTATCCACAGATGAAGCCTCCATTTTAGTTCCTTATCCTCCTTTATTTCACTTTCTTATCCTCTTGTGCAAAATGGAGATGTAACCAAGGGGATTTAAATGTTTTGCT
Organism: Oncorhynchus mykiss; assembly: GCF_013265735.2. Lineage (NCBI taxonomy): Eukaryota > Metazoa > Chordata > Actinopteri > Salmoniformes > Salmonidae > Oncorhynchus > Oncorhynchus mykiss. The sequence goes on from NC_048570.1 coordinate 11,349,962, forward strand.
TGCAAATGAAACTGACTGCAACCCCAAATCCCCTCCAATTGTATTAATTGGAGAGGATTTCTTCCTTCGCAGACAATCGAGGCCATTGTGGTGAAGAAGACCATGTGTAAAATGGATATCTGCGAGATACATAAGACAGTCGTTGAAAGCTAAGCAAGTGTCCCTGCTTGTGTATTTAGAGTAAGTTCTGTTTTCCATCATCAACAACAACAAAACATTGTCCAATTCATGTGAAGTTGTAGAATAAACAACTACAGTTCTACACTGACATTTTCATATCTGCTAGATAGCTGTTGACATTTTCATATCTGCTAGCTAGCTGTTGACATTTTCATATCTGCTAGCTAGCTGTTGACATTTTCATATCTGCTAGCTAGCTGTTGACATTTTCTTATCTGCTAGCTGTTGACATGTTCATATCTGCTAGCTAGCTGTTGACATGTTCATATCTGCTAGCAAGCTGTTGACATGTTGATATCTGCTAGCTAGCTGTTGACATGTTGATATCTGCTAGCTAGCTGTTGACATGTTGATATCTGCTAGCTAGCTGTTGACATGTTGATATCTGCTAGCTAGCTGTTGACATGTTGATATCTGCTAGCTAGCTGTTGACATGTTGATATCTGCTAGCTAGCTGTTGACATGTTGATATCTGCTAGCTAGCTGTTGACATGTTGATATCTGCTAGCTAGCTGTTGACATGTTGATATCTGCTAGCTAGCTGTTGACATGTTCATATCTGCTAGCTAGCTGTTGACATGTTCATATCTGCTAGCTAGCTGTTGACATGTTCATATCTGCTAGCTAGCTGTTGACATTTTTGATACTACTGTGCAGTGCGACTGCTCAAACGCTTGAAGACATTTTCAAAAGGTGAGTACAAAAACACCAAAGCGATTTCTAAAAACAGACAACAGAAAGAGAGTTAGCGGGCTGCATGCAAAAACCAGGAAGGAAGCCTCATTATAAACAGTATCCATAACACTTAAACCAGGCGAGTTTCAGCACTGAAATAAAGATGCATTCACTAATGCAGTAATGGCACCTATAAAACTACAAAATGAACATCGGCTTGATGAAATCATCAAGACAAGCGTTTTGTTGGGCAAACTAATAGCAAATAAATGCCTGAGAATATAAGGCATTGACGTAGGTAGGACAGTTGGGCTAGCAAAAAGAAGCCCTCCCAATCCCATGGAAATTACAGTTGGGTTTTAAAGACCGGAGACTTGAACAGAGCTCCTGACTAATGACACGATCCATCACACAGGCCTCCTCTGACTTCCTGTCTGTCGACCAATCACGCAGGCCAGATGGAGAGGGTCTCCCCCTCCTGAGTTTCTCTCTCCAAATACAAACACACAAACTATATATTTCAGAAAGGCAGAGGAGTCAAAAACGTCTAGAGAAAAAAAAACATGTTTGCTTCACAGAACATTAAGCATAATTTGCTCAAGGGGATGTGAGGGAGTTGCAGAGGTTGGTTCTGTTGTGTTCTGTGTTGTTTCATTGTGTTCCGTGTGTGTTGGAGCCAAGGAGGCCTCACATCTCAGTGAGTTACAGGGTAGACACACGCACACGGCTGCAGACAGTCTCAGTGAGTTACAGGGTAGACACACACACAGGGCTGCATACAGTCTCAGTGAGTTACAGGGTAGACACGCACACGGCTGCAGACAGTCTCAGTGAGTTACAGGGTAGACACACACACGGCTGCAGACAGTCTCAGTGAGTTACAGGGTAGACACACACACACGGCTGCAGACAGTCTCAGTGAGTTACAGGGTAGACACACACACAGGGCTGCATACAGTCTCAGTGAGTTACAGGGTAGACACACACACAGGGCTGCATACAGTCTCAGTGAGTTACAGGGTAGACACGCACACGGCTGCAGACAGTCTCAGTGAGTTACAGGGTAGACACGTACACGGCTACAGACAGTCTCCTCAGCAGAAGATGAATTCTCTACAGGAGGGTGGGGGGTGGAGATTTCTCGCCAATGGATGATCAATCTTATTAATTTGTCAAGGCTGTGGATTAGGGATAATAGTAAGTGTCCTCTGATCTGGTTCTGGGTGTCTGTGCTGTACTCTGTAGGCCTGTAATGGTAGCTAATGTAACGCTGTTCCGTACACATTTTACGTACCACGGCATTCAAACATGGCAGCAATGAAAACAAATGGGACTGTAGCAACTTTGTTGGCATCAAAATCCGGGCAGAACAGACTTGCTTGGGGCAAGAAACACGAGCAATGGACCTTAGACCTGTCATCAACGCAAAGGGTGGCTACTTTGAAGAATCTAAAATATATTTTGGATTTGTTTAACACTTTTTTGGTTACTACATGATTCCATATGTGTTATTTCATAGGGGAAATCTGTCCCTTTGGTCTGATGAGTCCAAATGAGTCTGTGTAAGACGCAGAGTATTTATGAACAGATGATCTCCACATGTGTGGTTCCCACCGTGAAGCATGGAGGAGGAGGTGTGATGGTGCTTTGTAAGGGCTATTTGACCAAGAAGGAGAGTGATGGAGTGCTGCATTAGATGACCTGGCCTCCACAATCACCCGACCTCAACCCAACTAAAATGGTTTGGGAAGAGTTGGAACACAGAGTAAAGCAAAAGCAGCCAACAAGTGCTCAGCATATATGGGAACTCCTTCAAGACTGTTGGAAAATCATTCCATGTGAAGCTGGTTGAGATATTGCCAAGAGTGTGCAAAGCTGTCATCAAGGCAAAGGGTGGCTACTTTGAAGAATCTAAAATATATTTTTGATTTGTTTAACACTTTTTTGGTTACTACATGATTCCATGTGTTATTTCATAGTTTTAATGTCTTAACTATTATTCTACACTGTAGAAAATAGTAAAACATTTGTGTGTGGTACTGTATATTACTAATTGCACCTGTGGACTACCATCATCACCTGTAAATAAAATAACAACTTGTGCACCTGATCCTGCAACATTTCTGCCCTTACGACTACATCAAGGTCTCTATTAGACACTCCCAGACAGAAAAACACAGCAGGCCACATACTTCAATTCTCCCCAGGATGATGGGTAAACCATCTGGAAAATGAGGTGTTGTCGTGCTTTCCAGGAAGTAGCTATTTTCCCCAAAATGCGTGTTGTTGCCCCCCAGTTAGATGGTATAAGGGAAAGTGTTCTTTATTATCCTCCATCTAGCCATGATTGTGCCAAAGTCACAGACTTGTGGTAATTGTAGTTGTGTGTATCCTCCCTTTTATTGGATCCTTTCTTTTAAATATTTGACTAGGGACTGTCTGTCTGTGTGTCTGTGTGTCTGTGTGTCTGTCTGTCTGTCTGTCTGTCTGTCTACGTGTGTCAACGTGTGTCTACGTGTGTAATACATGATATCTGGGACAGCTCTTGGCACGGGATGACCAGCAAAACTGTCAAACTCTGTGTCTTATTAGGGCCTGATGTGCTTCTGCTCCAAGCCATTTCTGTTGATTTGTTTACTCTAAGATGTTGGGGCCTGTTTACCATTTACAAGCCCTAAAGCCTCTTAAAGTCAGCGAGGGCATTAGCCTACTAGTCATGACATACACAGACTGTAAAGTCAAGCAAAAAAACTTGCAACGCTCGACTCTCCGTGCCTCCGTCACAATGCAATGTGTGCATTAAAACAACGAAAAACCAAGATGGTAGAAGACATAAATGCTGTTTAGAAATGACCAAGGTCATCCCAACAAATGCACCACCTCTGTAAATCACGGGTTGGTGGGTGCTGAGAGGACAGAGGATGATGAGTCTCATATCTAGGCCAGGTTTCAGGACTTCCTCCAACAGTAATGATCTGTACACACAAGACCGCGGTGCCAACATGTGTGTGCTCCCGTATGTGTGGCACCGCTCTCTCCTGTCACTGGGCATCAAGATGAGGAGTTTGTCGTCAGGGTACACCTGCGATTCCATCGCCGGCATAATCTTTAAAACGCTACATCATTGCCACATATGCCGTCTTAGTTCAGTGCAATTATCTCAAATGAGAGAGAAAGCGCGTGAGAGAAGTCAAATGAGAGAAAGAAAGCAATTACTCTGTTTTTTATTTTGTTGAACAACAAAAACAAAGACGTTGGCTGATGCCTGGCAGGTAGTGGCAGGAGAGATTCAGAAGACTCTCTACGGGCTCAATTAACCAATGGCTGCTGTCAAACAGTCACTGGTTTGACCCTATAAATTGATCTGGACCCCATCTAGTGTGTGCGTGCCCTTCGCTTGGCCAATATGTCTTTTGAATAGTGATGAGGCACCGTGAAAGGCCCGAGACAGTTCTCATGGCAACAAGCAAACACTGAAAGTGTCAAAATTAGAATCCTCATATGATTCTGTCTCATACTGTAATTTCCTACTAGACCCTCCTCTGTTGACTGATTCATTATTGTTTACTTACATGCAAAGGATGATGGGAAAACAGAATAACAGACACAGCCATAGTTTATCAGAGAGACATCAATAAATCAGCAAATATCCTGAGGGTGAAATTCTAAGGAGGTAGAAACAAATGTCATGTGACTGAACAGAGGGGAAAACTTTACTTTGCTGCTTCTGGGGCCCTCCAGTTCTGGAGCTGTAAGACCTTGCACTGAGGTTGGCCCTGTCTCTGACAGTACACTGTGCAAAATCATTCCAAGCTCTGATTGGAAGAGAACATTTTGATTTCTTTCCAGGTAGTCTCCAGGGTGGCATTCATTGGAGCACACACGTTTCAAAATGTTTAAGAACCCAAAAACGAAGTCGAGAATTTCACATAGCACTTCCTAGTTTTGTGGGAAAGGTTTTAAGATAGTTCTAACTAACGCACCACCTCCAACACAAAAACAACGATGAAACGCAGCATCAGGAAGAAAAAAACATTCTGAGAAATTCTGTGTCTGAATTCTCCAGAAGTGAAGAAAAAAATAAACGCCGGCCACAGGAGAGCATGGCGAGACAAAGTAATAATCTACATCCAAGACTTGTCTGGCACGAACAATGAAACTGAAGGGAATATCAAACTACACTGCAAACCTTTATTGCACACACAAATGTATTAAATCAATATTTCCCTGTTGTGATGGTTCATATCTGTGGGGTGCACACACAAGACATGTTACACATTAAGGTAATACTCTGCATCAGCATGTTACGCTAGGCCACGTCAAAAGGCTTCTCTAATAAAAATGATTAAGATAGCAATGATTTTGTTGCAATAAGACTTTTATCGATGCCTGTTCGTATCTCTCATTGTTTTACCTAATCAGTTCCAACCCTGGAAGGAAGCATTTGGTGCTAATGGCTTCATATAAAGAGAGATGGGACTTTATGTCCATTCTGTTCACGAGCTTTAATATAAGCTTTCCTTCCTTCCTGCATGAAAGAGTAGTGACTGCTCACAGTTGGGATGTGCCAGGGATACAGTACCTTCGGAAAGAAGGCAAAAACTGGTTTTTAGAACTGTTCTCAAAATTTCTGAAATATCACATTTACGTAAGTAATCAGACCCTTTACACAGTACTTTCTTGAAGCACCTTTGGCAGCAATTACAGCCTCGAGTCTTCTTGGGTACGAACCTACAAGCTTGGCACACCTGTATTTGGGGAGTTTTCTCCCATTCTTCTCAGCAGATCCTGCAGGCTCTGTCAGGTTGGATGGGGAGCGTCGCTGCACAGAAAATTTTTAGGTCTCACAAGAAATGTTAGATCGGGTTCAAGTTCGGACGCCGGCTGGGCTTCTCAAGGACATTCAGAGACTTGTCCCGAAGCCACTCCTGTGATGTCTTGGCTGTGTGCTTAGGGTCATTGTCATGTTGGAAGGTGAACCTTCACCCCAGTCTGGAGTAGGTTTTCATCAAGGATCTCGCTGTACTTTGCTCCGTTCATCTTTCCCTCGATTCCGACTAGTATCCCTGTCCCTGCTGCTGAACAAAATCCCCACAGCATGATGCTGCCACCACCGTGCTTCACCTTAGGGATGGTGCCAGGTTTCCTCCTGACGTGACGCTTGGCATTCAGGCCAAAGAGTTCGATCTTGGTTTCATCAGACCAGAGAATCTTGTTTCTCATGGTCTTTGGCAAATTCCAAGAGGGATGTCATGTGCCTTTTACTGAGGAGTGGCTTCTATCTGGCCACTACCATATAGGCCTGATTGGTGGAGATGGTAGTCCTTCTGGAAGGTTCTTTCATCTGCACAGAGCTCTCCAAGTGGGTTTATGCACTAAAAAAGCTCATGCATTACCATGGTAGCAATTGAAAGAACACATTGGAGATCATGGGGAAATGATTAGGCCAAAGTTGAGAACACAACAGTTCACCTGACACAAGACTGAATCCAAACATTGCACTGTTGATTTTATGTGCATTTTACATTTACTGTACTTTTCACAGAATTGTGTCAATAACAAAATCTGAAAATAGTCTGGATACATTCAGTTACATAATAAGAAGAATATTCAATACAATTTTGGAGTAGGAGAAAGATTAGAAAAAACTATTACTGAATGTGTCTCCAAGTGGCCTCATTCCTCCTCAAACTGCACAGGTCCTCAGTTATTTCAATAAACATTTTGTAACACCCTGATCTGGTTCACCTGTCCCTGTGATTGTCTCCACCCCCTCCAGGTGTCGCTCATTATCCCCAGTGTATATCCCTGTGTTTCCTGTCTACCCTGTGCCAGTTCGTCTTGTTTGTCAAGTCAACCAGCATTTTTCCTTGCTCCTATTTTTCCCAGTCTCTGTTTGTTTCTAGTCCTCCTGGTTTCGACCCTTGCCTGTCCTGGCTTCGAACCCCACCTGCCTGACCACTCTGCCTGTTCTGACTAACAGCCTGACTATCCCCTTGTACTGTTTTGGACTCTGATCTGGTTTCTGACCCCTGCCTGTCTCTGACCTGCCTTTGCCTACTCCCTTTGTTATAATAAATATCGGAGCTCTACCATCTGCCTCCTGTGTCTGCATTTGGGTTTCGCCTTGTGCCCTTATAGTACGAACTGGCCATGACAGACCCAGCAGACTTGGACCAGCTCTGTCACGTTGTGTCCCTGCAGGGAGCCACCATTGGGAGGCATGAGGAGCTACTTCGGGACCTTTTGGAAGGGCTTCGTTCCCTGAAGGAATGTCACGACCAAGGATTCAAGGCGATAATGGAGAAAATCAGTGAATTAGCTCATAAGCAGCATGCCACATCTGAGACCTCCCAACCACCTAGTAACCTTCCTACTAGAAGTGGATTGGTTCAACCTATCCCAGCTCCCCTGGTACTTGCCGGGCGTTCCTTTCCCAGTGTTCTCATCTTCGAACTCTAGACTTCTTCATTCCTGCCGGACCGATCGAAGATAGCGTATTTAATCACGCTAATGTCTGTAAGGGCACTCTCCTGGGCAACAGCTGTGTGGGAGCAGCATTCCGCTGTGTGCCAGAGCTTGGAGAAATGTATGGCAGAAGGTTTTCAATTCTCTGGTGCCCGGGAGATATGGCAAAACTACTGCAGGTACATCAGAACTCCTGTAGTGTGGCAGACCACGCAGTAGATTTTCGCACATTGGCCGCCGAGAGTTCCTGGAATCCGGAGGCTCTGTTCAACACCTTCCTCGATGGACTGTTGGAGGGGTTAAAGGACGAGCTCGCAGCTCAGGAAATACCACTGGACCTCAATTCCCTTATCGCCCATTCGATTAGGATTGATGGCCGCCTAGGAGAACGTCGGTGTGAGAGGAGGTCGGGGCTCGGGAACACTCGTTCGTCTGATGATGGCACTCGTCCTAAGGAATCCGGAAATCCTCGAAGTGTATATTTCCGAGGAGAGCCGAAAACACCCGAGGTTCCCCGAGAATCATCAACGACGGTGAGTTGGATACTCCTGAGCCTGTGCAATTGGGAAGAGCTAGGTTATAGGTTGGGGAAAGCTCACGTAGGCTGAGTGTACTGTGGAGGGGCAGGAGATTATATAGCTACCTAACCTGTTAGGAAACCCTTGTCTCTGGTAGGTACAAGTACTCTGGTGAGCCAGACTGGGAGTTCCCTAATTCCCATCACCCTCACTCCTTTTTTTATGCTTTTGCTGTGGGGAGACCAATCTAAGTCTCTCCGGGTGCTCATTGACTCTGGGGCTTATGAACGTTTTATGGATGCTATTATTGTTTCTGAACTTGGTATTCCCACTCAACTCCTCTCTGTCCCCATGGTTGCAAGGGCACTGGACGTCTGCTCAATTGGAAGAGTCACCCATAGTACAGTGCCCGTTCATTTACGAGTTTCAGGAAACCACAGTGAGACCACACAGTTCCTCCTCATTGCATCTCCCCATGTTCCTGTTGTCTTGTGATTTTCCTGGCTCCAAAAACACAACCCTGTTATTGACTGGACCACGAGCTCCATCCTGGGTTGGAGCCCATTTTGCCGTTCCCACTGTCTTAACGCAGCACAGCCGTCCCGAGACGTCCTCTTCGGGGCGTTAGCAAGGCTTTGGATGTCTCTGCCATTCCCACTGACCTCCTGGAAGTTTTCAGTAAGGCACGTGCTACTTCTCTTCCCCCGCACCGTCCTTATGATTGTGCCATTGATCTCCTTCCAGGCACCACACCACCTCGTGGTCAGCTATATTCTCTATCCGGGCCGGAGACCAAGTCTACTGGAGGAGTACATAGAGGAGTCTCTGGCTACTGGGCCGTCCGTCCGTCTGCATCTCCTGCCGGCGCAGGGTTTTTCTTTGTGGAGAAGAATGACAAGACCCTGTGTCCGAGCATTGACTACCGGGGTCTTAATGACATTACGATTAAGAATCGTTACCCCTACCACTCCTCTCCTCGGCTTTTGAACCTCTCCAGGGGGCCACCATTTTTTCCAAGCTGGACCTTCGGAATGCATACCACCTGGTTCGGATAGGCGAAGGAGATGAGAGGAAGACAGCAATCAACACAGGACATGCTAAACCATTTTGTGACGACTTCCTGTTTTTTTTCCCAATCTGCCCAAGAACATGTTCTTCATGTCAGACAGGTCCTTCAGCGCCTCCTGGAGAACCAATTGTTCGTGAAAGCCGAGAAGTGCGAGTTCCACCACTCGACAATCTGATTTCTGGGATATGTCACCGCTGAGGGAAATGTCCAAATGGATATTGGAAAAGTGAAAGCAGTGGTAGATTGGCCTCATCCTAAATCCAGGGTGCAGTTACAAAATTTTATGGATTTCGCTAACTTCTACTGCTGTTTCATTCGGGGCTACAGTACCCTGGCGGCCCCCCTCTCTGCACTCACCTCTCCCAAAGTACCGTTGACATTGTCTCCAGCTGTCGACAGAGCCTTTGTGGACCTGAAGCATCCGTTCACCACAGCACCCATCCGGAACCGTCGCGTCAATTTGTTGTAGAGGTTGATGCTTCTGACATTGGAGTGGGGGCCATCATGTCCCAGCGATATGCCCAAGACCAAAAGCTTCATCCCTGTGCTTTCCTGTCCCATCGTCGAAAATCCTGCAGAGAGGAACTACGACGTAGGCAACCGAGAACTCCTGGCAGTCGAGATGGAGTTGGAAGAGTGGAGGGACAGGCTGGAAGAAGCAGAACAGCCATTCTTGGTCTGGTCCGACCATAAAATTGTGGATTATCTCCGTAGAGCCAAGCGCCTTAACTCCAGGCAGGCCCAGTGGGCTCCCTTGTTTACAAGATTCAACTTCACCATTTTCTACAGCTCAGGGTCCACAAAATGTGAAGCCTAACGCCCTCTCCTGCCTATACAGTTCCTCTGCCACACCCTCGGTCTCCGAAACCATTCTCCCTACCTTGCAGCCTCAGTGGGTTGGGGATTGAGAACCTGGTTCGCAAAGCACACCGTTCCCAGCCTGAACCTGAAGGGGGCCCGGCTAACCAGCTGTTTCTCCCTAACTCAATCTGATCCCGGGTCCTGGAATGGGCCGTTCCTCCAGGCTGACCTGTCATCCAGGTTCCCGCCGTACCCTAGAATTCCTCCGACAACGTTTCTGGTGGCCCATAATGGTTCCTGACATCTCTGCCTTCATCGCCGCGTGCAGCCACTACCGGTCCCTCATCGTCCCTGGTCCCATATCTCTCTGGACATTGTCACTGGGCTTCCACCGTCTGATGGCAACATCGTCATTCTGACGGTGGTAGATCAGTTCTCAAAGGCCTCTCCCCAAAATTCCCTCTGCCAAGGAAACGTGCTGCACCATGAGCTGGGCCGTCTTCCGGATCCATGGACTCCCGGTAGATATGGTTTCCGACCGTGGTCCTCAGTTCTCGTCTCAGTTCTGGTAGGCGTTCTACACCCATATTGGGGCGTCGGACGGCCTATCCAATGGATTCCTTCCCCAATCAAACGGCCAGTCATAGCGGCCAGGACCTGAAGACCACCCTAAGATGCCTGATCTCAACCAACCCCACTAACTGGGTGGAGTATGCACCGGAACACTCTTCCCTGTTCCCTTTTTGAGTGCTCCATGGGATACCAGCCTCTACTCTTCCCAGAACAAGAACCGAAAGTCAACGTACCCATGGCCCAGATGTTCGTCCACCACTGTCGATGTACCTGGAGACGAGCTCGGGTAGCACTTCTCAAGACCAACTCCAGGTATCGTCAACAAGCAGACCACCGCTGGACTCCAGCTCCCCACTACTGCATTGGGAAGAGGGTATGGCTGTCCACACGCGACCTGCCCCTTCGAGAAGAGTCCTGCAAACTGTCCCCCCGTTTCATTGGTCCTTTTTCCCATCTCTAGAGTCCTTAGATCCACTGCTGTCCATCTCTTGTTACCCCGTACCCTCCGTATTCACCCTACTTTCCATGTGTATAGGATTAAGCCCGGGTTATAATAAATATCAGAGCTCTACCATCTGCCTCCTGTGTCTGCATTTGGGTCTCGCCTTGTGCCCTTATACATTTATGACTCAAGGAAAAGAGCCTTGAATGATATGTTTTTTTGAGCTCTCCTAGCTTTCTCATTATTATTTTTTTTATTTCACCTTTATTTAACCAGGTAGGCCAGTTGAGAACAAGTTCCTATTTACAACTGCGAACTGGCCAAGATAAAGCAAAGCAGCGCGACACAAACAACACAAAGTTACATATGAGATAAACAAACGTACAGTCAATAACACAATAGAAAAGTCTATATTCAGTGTGTGCAAATGTAGTATGATTAGGGAGGTAAGGCAATAAATAGGCCATAGCGGTGAAATAATTACAATTTAGCAATTAAACACTGGAGTGATAGATGTGCAGAAGATGAATGTGCAAGTAGAGATACTGGGGTGCAAAGGAGCAAAAAATAAATAACAATATGGAAATGAGGTAGTTGGGTGCGCTATTTATAGATGGGCTATGTACAGGTGCAATGATTGGTAAGCTGTTCTGACAGCTGATGTTTAAAGTTAGTGAGGGAGATATGAGTCTCCAGCTTCAGTGATTTTTGCAATTCGTTCCAGTCATTGGCAGCAGAGAACTGGAAGGGAAGGCAGCCAAAGGGGGAGTTGACTTTGGGGATGACCAGTGAAATATACCTGCTGGAGCGCATGCTACGGGTGGGTGCTGCTATGGTGACCAGTGAGTTGAGATAAGGCAGGACTTAACCTAGCAAAGACTAGGTCATTATCGATGACCTGGAGCCAGTGGGTTTGGCGACAGATATGAAGCGAGGACCAGCCAACGAGCGCATACAGGTCGCAGTTGTGCGTAGGGGCATTGGTGACAAAACAGATGGCACTGTGATAGACTACATCCAATTTGCTGAGTAGAGTGTTGGAGGTTATTTTGTAAATGACATCGACGAAGTCAAGGATCGGCAGGATAGCCAGTTTTACGAGGGTATGTTTGGAAGCATGAGTGAAGGATGCTTTGTTGCAAAATAGGAAGCCGATTGCTATATTTCATTTTGGATAGGAGATGCTTAATGTTTGTCTGGAGGGAGAGTTTACAGTCTAACCAGACACCTAGGTATTTGTAGTTGTCCACATATTCTAAGTCAGAACCATCCAGAGTAGTGATGCTAGACGGGGGGGTGCGGGCAGCGATCGATTGAAGAGCATGCATTTAGTTTTACTTGCATTTAAGAGCAGTTGGAGGCCACGGAAGGAGTGTTGTATGACATTGAAGCTCATCTGGAGGTTTGTTAACACAGTGTCCAAAGAAGGGCCAGAAGTATACAGAATGGTGTCGTTGGCGTAGAGGTGGATCAGAGAATCACCAGCAGCAAGAGCGACATCATTGATGTATACAGAGAAAAAGTCGGCCCGAGAATTGAACCTTGTGGCACCCCCATAGAGACTGCCAGAGGTCCAGACAACAGGCCCTCTGTTTTGACACACTGAACTCTGTCTGAGAAGTAGTTGGTGAACCAGGCGAGGCAGTCATTTGAGCAACCAAGGCTGTTGAGTCTGCCGATAATAATGCGGTGATTGACAGAATTCGAAAGCCTTGGCCAACTCGATGAAGACAGCTGCACAGTATTGTCTCTTATCGATGGCGGTTATGATATCGTTTAGGGATCTCCCATGACCAGCTCGGTCATGGGGTGCACCCATGACCAGCTCGGAAACCAGATTGCATAGCGGAGAAGGTACGGTGGGATTCGAAATGGTTGGTGATCTGTTTGCTAACTTGGCTTTCAAAGACTTTAGAAAGGCAGGGTAGGATATATATAGGTCTGTAACAATTTGGGTCTAGAGTGTCTCCCCCATTGAAGAGGGGGATGACTGCGGCAGCTTTCCAGTCTAGGGATCTCAGACGATACGAAAGAGAGGTTGAACAGGCTAGTAATAGGGGTTGCAACAATTGCAGCGGATCATTTTAGAAAGAGAGGGTCCAGATTGTCTAGCCCAGCTGATTTGTAGGGATCCAGATTTTGCAGCTCTTTCAGAACATCAGCTATCTGGATTTAGGGGGGTTCAGAGGTGTTGACCGGGGTTGGGGTGGCCAGGTGGAAAACATGGCCAGTCGTAGAAAAATGCTTATTGAAATTATTGAATATCGTAGATTTATCGGTGGTGACAGTGTTTCCTAGCTTCAGTGCAGTGGGCAGCTGGGAGGAGGTGCTCTTATTCTCCATGGCCTTTACAGTGTCACAGAACCTTTTGGAGTTTGAGCTACAGGATGCAAATTTCTGTTTGAAAAAGCTGGCCTTTGCTTTCCTAGCTGCCTGTGTATATTGGTTCCTAACTTCCCTGAAAAATTGCATATCGCTGCATATTCGATGCTAATGCAGTACGCCACAGGATGTTTTTGTGCTGGTCAAGGGCAGTCAGGTCTGGAGTGAACCAAGGGCTATATCTATTCTTAGTTCTACATTTTTTGAATGGGGCATGCTTATTTAAGATGGTGAGGAAAGCACTTTTAAAGAATAACCAGGCATCCTCTACTGACGGAATCTAATCAATATCCTTCCAGGATACCCAGGCTAGGTCGATTAGAAAGGCCTGCTCACTGAAGTGTTTTAGGGAGCGTTTGACAGTGATGAGGGGTGGTCGTTTGACCGCGGACCCATTACGGACGCAGGCAATGAGGCAGTGATCGCTGAGATCCTGGTTGAAGACAGCAGAGGTTTATTTAGAGGGCAGGTTGGTCAGGATGATATCTATGAGGGTGCCCGTGTTTACAGATTTAGGGTTGTACCTGGTAGGTTCAATGATAATTTGTGTGAGATTGAGGGCATCTAGCTTAGATTGTAGGACGGCCCGGGGTGTTAAGCATATCCCAGTTTAGGTCACCTAATAGTACAAACTCTGAAGATAAATGGGGGGGTATTAATTCACATATGGTGTCCAGGGCACAGCTGGGGGCTGAGGGGGGTCTATAACAAGCGGAAACAGTTAGAGACCTGTATCTGGAAAAGTGGATTTTTTAAAGTGGAAGTTCAAATTGTTTGGGTACAGACCTGGATAGCATGACAAAACTCTGCAGGTTATCTCTGCAGTAGATTGCGTCTCTACCCCCTTTGGCAGTTTTATCTTGGCGGAAAATGTTATAGTTGGGGACGGAAATTTCAGAATTTTTGGTGGCCTTCCTAAGCCAGGATTCAGACACGGCTAGGACATCAGGATTGGCGGTGAGTGCTAAAGCAGTGAATAAAACAAACTTAGGGAGGAGGCTTCTGATGTTAACATGAATGAAACCAAGGCTTTTATGGTTACAGAAGTCAACAAATGAAGGAACTGGAGGAACTGGAGCATGCACGCTTGTCATTTTTAGTTTGGAACACAGCCCCGAGTCCCAACCGTCACACAATTACTGCTGTTTACCCAATAACAAAAACATTCCATTATAAAAATAGCAGATCTGGGTCAGGTGGGCATTTGAAAGTTATAAAATCTGATCTTAGTGTTAGGTTTTCCAAAGGCACTTCAGTCATACAGGTTACAATTTTGCTGCGCATAGAATGGAGTGATGAGTGCATTCAAGTGGGAGTTCTGCAGATGTTCAGGACAACCCAGGGTATAACTCATGTCATTCTTGTAACTATGGATCATACACAGCGATCATAATCGTTGTTATTGTAAATTACTTGCGTTTTCAAATATGGAAATGTGAAGTGAAATGTGAAGTTTACTTGTATGACATCGAAGCGCAATTTATTATAATATTCAACGTCTCATCTTTCAGAACACATCGACTCCTCTCGATTTACAGCATTTACCTCACTCAGACAACAACAAATTCGCAAAAGTAGCCCAATTAGCAGGAGGAATGGGGGCATCTTCTTGTCGTGCACAGTGCTCAAGTATATAACGGCTGTCAGTCAAAACCCATAAGGTGCTGTGAAGCGGAGAACCTGAGCTCCGACGTCAGGTATACCATGTTACCTGCCATACACTGCATTCCAACTTAAGTGTTTTTCAGTGTACCTCAGTGAGAGGTATAGATGTAGTGAGTGGTATAGATGTAGTGACAGCTGTAGTGAGTGGTATAGATGTAGTGACAGCTGTAGTGAGTGGTATAGATGTAGTGAGAGGTATAGATGTAGTGAGAACTGTAGTGAGTGGTATAGATGTAGTGAGTGGTATAGATGTAGTGACAGCTGTAGTGAGAGGTATAGATGTAGTGAGAGCTGTAGTGAGTGGTATAGATGTAGTGAGAGCTGTAGTGAGAGGTATAGATGTAGTTAGAGGTATAGATGTAGTGAGAGGTATAGATGTAGTGACAGCTGTAGTGAGTGGTATAGATGTAGTGACAGCTGTAGTGAGTGGTATAGATGTAGTGAGTGGTATAGATGTAGTAAGAGGTATAGATGTAGTGAGTGGTATAGATGTAGTGACAGCTGTAGTGAGTGGTATAGATGTAGTGAGTGGTATAGATGTAGTGAGAGGTATAGATGTAGTGAGTGGTATAGATGTAGTGACAGCTGTAGTGAGTGGTATAGATGTAGTGAGTGGTATAGATGTAGTGAGAGGTATAGATGTAGTGACAGCTGTAGTGAGTGGTATAGATGTAGTGACAGCTGTAGTGAGTGGTATAGATGTAGTGACAGCTGTTGTGAGTGGTATAGATGTAGTGACAGCTGTTGTGAGTGGTATAGATGTAGTGAGAGGTATATATGTAGTGAGAGGTATAGATGTAGTGAGAGGTATAGATGTAGTGAGTAGTATAGATGTAGTGAGAGGTATAGATGTAGTGACAGCTGTAGTGAGTGGTATAGATGTAGTGAGAGCTGTAGTGAGTGGTATAGATGTAGTGACAGCTGTAGTGAGTGGTATAGATGTAGTGAGAGGTATAGATGTAGTGAGAGGTATAGATGTAGTGACAGCTGTAGTGAGAGGTATAGATGTAGTGAGTGGTATAGATGTAGTGACAGCTGTAGTGAGTGGTATAGATGTAGTGACAGCTGTAGTGAGTGGTATAGATGTAGTGAGAGGTATAGATGTAGTGAGAACTGTAGTGAGTGGTATAGATGTAGTGAGTGGTATAGATGTAGTGACAGCTGTAGTGAGAGGTATAGATGTAGTGAGAGCTGTAGTGAGTGGTATAGATGTAGTGAGAGCTGTAGTGAGAGGTATAGATGTAGTTAGAGGTATAGATATAGTGAGAGGTATAGATGTAGTGACAGCTGTAGTGAGTGGTATAGATGTAGTGAGTGGTATAGATGTAGTGAGAGGTATAGATGTAGTGAGTGGTATAGATGTAGTGACAGCTGTAGTGAGTGGTATAGATGTAGTGACAGCTGTAGTGAGTGGTATAGATGTAGTGACAGCTGTAGTGAGTGGTATAGATGTAGTGACAGCTGTTGTGAGTGGTATAGATGTAGTGACAGCTGTTGTGAGTGGTATAGATGTAGTGAGTGGTATAGATGTAGTGACAGCTGTAGTGAGTGGTATAGATGTAGTGAGAGGTATAGATGTAGTGAGAGCTGTAGTGAGAGGTATAGATGTAGTGACAGCTGTAGTGAGAGGTATAGATGTAGTGAGAGGTATAGATGTAGTGAGAGCTGTAGTGAGAGGTATAGATGTAGTGACAGCTGTAGTGAGAGGTATAGATGTAGTGAGAGGTATAGATGTAGTGAGAGCTGTAGTGAGAGGTATAGATGTAGTGAGAGCTGTAGTGAGTGGTATAGATGTAGTGAGAGGTATAGATGTAGTGAGTGGTATAGATGTAGTGAGAGGTATAGATGTAGTGAGTGGTATAGATGTAGTGAGAGCTGTAGTGAGTGGTATAGATGTAGTGAGAGGTATAGATGTAGTGAGTGGTATAGATGTAGTGAGAGCTGTAGTGAGTGGTATAGATGTAGTGAGAGGTATAGATGTAGTGAGTGGTATAGATGTAGTGAGAGGTATAGATGTTGTGAGTGGTATAGATGTAGTGACAGCTGTAGTGAGTGGTATAGATGTAGTGAGAGGTATAGATGTAGTGAGTGGTATAGATGTAGTGAGAGGTATAGATGTAGTGAGAGGTATAGATGTAGTGAGTGGTATAGATGTAGTGAGAGGTATAGATGTAGTGAGTGGTATAGATGTAGTGACAGCTGTAGTGAGTGGTATAGATGTAGTGACAGCTGTAGTGAGTGGTATAGATGTAGTGAGAGCTGTAGTGAGTGGTATAGATGTAGTGAGAGCTGTTGTGAGTGGTATAGATGTAGTGACAGCTGTAGTGAGTGGTATAGATGTAGTGAGAGGTATAGATGTAGTGAGAGCTGTAATGAGTGGTATAGATGTAGTGACAGCTGTTGTGAGTGGTATAGATGTAGTGACAGCTGGGCTCTCTCACCTGTGGGCGGTGGCGCCTCTGGGCTCCCTGCTAGGGATCCCGTCTCCAGAGGGCTCCCTGCCGAGGATCCTGTTTCCAGAGGGCTCCCTGCCAGGAATCCCGTCTCCAAAGGGCTCCCTGCCGAGGATCCCGTCTCCAGAGGGCTCCCTGCCAGGAATCCCATCTCCAGAGGGCTCAAAGCGGGAGTGCAGCAGGCTCAGGCAGGAGGACAGGGACTGACTGGAGTCCTCTCGGAATACTACACACACAGAAAAGCAGTAGCATTCAGTCAACATTACATTCAGTCAACATTACATTCAGTCAACATTACATTCAGTTAGACAATAAGTTTGGTTTTACAGAGTTGACAACATGTTTAGAGTAGCCAACCCTGGATAATATACTATAACAAGTGCCATTATTGAACAGTGCACTTCTAATCGTTTCATTCTATTCACTGTATGCTGCTCAGAGTCAAATGCACAATGGCATCTCCGTTAAAGTCTCATTAACGCAGAGAGACTACTAAGAAAAATGGTTTGACAACCAGAAATAACCAGATCTTTGAAAAGGATGTGGAAGGCTCGGTTTCAAGGTAAAACTGAGTGTGTCTCTGCCCTGCAGCCCATAAATTGCTGTGAAACTGCCTGGTTTTTAATAAAAATGCCAAGGAGCCACCTGAGAGAGATAAAATAGGAGCATCTGTGTGTTCGTGTGTCTGTATTCAGGCATGTGTGTGTGTGTGTGTGTGTGTGTGCGTGCGCGCGTCTTCATTTGAGTTGGGGTGAGGCTTCCCACTTCCTTCTCTTCCTCAGTAAACCACCTCATCACTTCGCTTTAAGTGTGCGATTTATCAAATCTTTGCAGGGATTTCATGCCAGTCTGTGAACCACTTAGTATATAAAAAAAAGTACTTAGCATGCAAAAAATATTTTTTTTGCATGTATTAATGATGACACCCTGGGGAGGCTCTCTGACTAAAGGCTTTGCCCTCACTACGTGTTTATGTGTACTTCAGCGTGTTCTGATGCAACCTCTCCAAACATAGTGGGGACGTTAAGAGAATTAAGATTGAAGGTAATTCTCGAAGTCTCCATAGATGTTGCATGCCTAGAGATATGGAAGTCTTGTGAAACTGACTCAGACCTTCCGTAAGCAATGATGGTCTACAGTAGCCTCAACAGCACCCTCTATAGTAGCACCATGGTGTAGCCGGAGGGCAGCCATTTTCCGTCCTCTGGGTACATTGACTTCAATACAAAACCTAGGAGACTCATGGTTCTCACCCCCTTCCATAGACTTACACAGTTAGGAGGACGTCCTCGAACCAATCAGCGCTCTTGCAGTATGAACTATCATTTTGTACATTCCCTTAAAGGATCAGAGAATGAATCTTGTACTGAAAGCATAAGTAGGCAGGGCAAACCTGTTTTGGTGATTTTAGCCCAATGTCAAAACCGTTTTAACGGGTGCAAATCGATAACCATTATGAAGAAACAGTTTGTGATACATTTTATGTTTAGGTTTTCAATATACTATCTACACATATAGTACCAGTTAAAAGTGCTAAACAAATCAAAATATATTTTATATTTGAGATTCTTCAAAGTAGCCACCCTTTGCCTTGAGGACAGCTTTGCACACTCTTGGCATTCTCTCAACCAGCTTCATGAGGTTGTCACCTGGAATGCATTTCAATGAACAGGTGTGCCTTGTTAGAAGTTAATATGTGGAATTTCTTTCCTTCTTAATGTGTTTGAGCCAATCAGTTGTGTTGTGACAACACAACCCTAGCAAGTGTCTTTTGTCTAGTTAAATTAGGCCTTTTCTAAACTTCCTAAATATCTGCGCAAACAAAGTTTATCCTGCTTAAACTTGGGTGTGTCCCTGGATATACATGTAGAGGTCATGCTCAAAA
Source organism: Oncorhynchus mykiss (assembly GCF_013265735.2). Classification (NCBI taxonomy): domain Eukaryota; kingdom Metazoa; phylum Chordata; class Actinopteri; order Salmoniformes; family Salmonidae; genus Oncorhynchus; species Oncorhynchus mykiss. Next base: position 11,369,073 of record NC_048570.1, read on the forward strand.
GTTGAGGGCCAAAGTTTCCCTGGATGGGTGGCTGACAGAGGAGCAGAGAGGCTGGCTCTCACTACTATTCCCTATATAGTGCACTACTTTTGACCAGAGTCCGATTGGCCCTGGTCAAAAGTAGTGCACTATGTAGGGAATAGGGTGCCATTCGGAATGAAACCGATGGCTTTACTGATGAATGAATGGGGAGTGTTTATTCCTGGGACGCTTTGCTGGTGAATGGGAAGTGTTTATACCGTGACGCTGGCGTTGGTCATCAGAGAGCTCCAGGTCCAACATCAGGTCATCCTCATCCAGCTCAGAGGAACCCAGGTTGTTCAGTAGGTCCTGAGGACACAATACAGGAAATGTACATGTATGTGTGACTCAGAGCGTTGGACAAATTGAACAACTAGCTTGATGCACGGCACTTGACTTTGGGAGTAGCGTCAGGAGTTATGGGCTATAACTAGGGCCCAGAGTTTTTCCTAGGAGGTGAGAAAACCTGGCACCACAGATATGAGACAAACAGACATACAAGGTCACTCTGTTTGCATTGACATTCTGTATGTTTTGTTGGGGTTCATTCATGGCTGTGCTGGAAACATAAGGGGTCACCAAGGCAAAGGTTATGAAATCCAATATCTTTATCTAAGAACCAATTATCTAATCCATTGAGAATGGGAAGCCATTGGCCCAGTAAACATTGACATGTTCAAAGGCATCCATATTCTGAGGAGTGGTTGTGGATTCATGTTCATGCTGACCCCTTTCCCTTGTGTTTCAAAGGGATATGCTACCATCTTGTGGTGACACCCAGAAAAACAGTTCCCCAGGTGGGTCTCCAGGTGAAAAAAAAGATAGAAATGCAGAAGATGTGACACTAGAGATGTCTTGAAGATAATTCATCTTCTCTAAGGGTTTCTGATGGACAAGGTAAAAAAGTATGGTAAAAAAATGTATGTGTTCATATACATTTGGAGAACATTGAGAAATAAATGTGATGCCGTTATCACTGGTGAATCATACGATTCATGTAAGATTAATGTTGACTACCAACTAGACAAAATGTCAGTGCAGTGTACCAAATTTACAACAAAGTACGTTTACGATGTAATAGCGTAGAAAAAAATATGACATTCTGGACTACATGAACTCCGTTTGAACATAACAATGTCACCAACTGGTTCTGCTCACATTGATCAACTTTAAGGGGGACAGATTAAAACTACGCCTGCTCAACAGATAATCTCTATTGAAATACATTTTTAGTCCAAGGACTAGGCTTAATGTGTCTGGGAAACTGCCCCTAAATGTCAAGCTTCAAGTCAAGCGTGTGAAATGGCAGAAATGTTCATGCAGTCAGCTGTCGGTGCTCAACCATTTCTGTATAAATGGCATATGAGATATACATCATTTGGAGCTAAACTAATCTGTTAATGTCACCCCCCCCCCCCCCAGCAATAGATAGATGTGTATTAATACTGCTTCACTGTGCAAGCTCTGACCTTTTTACCCCGCAATGATGTTTGAGTGAGAATCTTAAAAGAGGCAATCTGCAGTTGCTACATTCATTTTTGGACTTCTAAATGAATGACATGTACCTGTTGATTCTTGAAGAATATAACTTAGAAATCCCTCATGAGCTTAGTTCCAACTATTGTACCTCATCAGAACACAAAATATAAGCTTGTTTTACTCCACTGTTTATAAACAAAGTAAATGTAAACAAATACTGTATAGCCTCAAAACATGGTTTACAACTATGATTTTGATGTCATGGATGGTCAGACCTTGCATCCATAGCTCTGTCTATGATTTTGAGGGTGGTTATAATTTCCCCAGGCCAACTTTTTACCAAAACAGGGGCGAGGATCCAACTTTGTCATTGTTTCAACTTCTGATTGTCACTTTAATGCTAAATGGACACACTGTTTATTATATAGGCATAGTCCCTTTACCTCTACCTACATGTGCATATTACCTCAACTAACCGGAATCTTTAACTTCAGTTTATTTAGTAAATACTTTAACACTGATTTTCCTAAAACTGCATTGTTGGTTAAGGGCTTGTAAGTAACCATTTCACTGTAAGGTCTACCTACACCTGTTGTATTCAGCATTTCACTGTAAGGTCTACCTACACCTGTTGTATTCAGCATTTCACTGTAAGGTCTACCTACACCTGTTGTATTCACCATTTCACTGTAAGGTCTACCTACACCTGTTGTATTCAGCATTTCACTGTAAGGTCTACCTACACCTGTTGTATTCAGCATTTCACTGTAAGGTCTACTACACCTGTTGTATTCAGCATTTCACTGTAAGGTCTACTACACCTGTTGTATTCAGCATTTCACTGTAAGGTCTACTACACCTGTTGTATTCAGCATTTCACTGTAAGGTCTACTACACCTGTTGTATTCAGCATTTCACTGTAAGGTCTACTACACCTGTTGTATTCAGCATTTCACTGTAAGGTCTACCTACACCTGTTGTATTCAGCATTTCACTGTAAGGTCTACTACACCTGTTGTATTCAGCATTTCACTGTGAGGTCTACTACACCTGTTGTATTCAGCATTTCACTGTAAGGTCTACTACACCTGTTGTATTCAGCATTTCACTGTAAGGTCTACCTACACCTGTTGTATTCAGCATTTCACTGTAAGGTCTACCTACACCTGTGACAAATACAAATGTGTTTGATTAGAAATGGTGGCTTGTTAAAACAAGGATCCATTTCTTCACTGCCAACTTCAGTAGGTCTCTTATTTTTCACCTAGAAAGACTTTGGGACAGTAGATATTATATTCATTCTGCACCTGTGGCATAAATTCAAGACGATCAATACAGGAAAGATTTGCAGTTGCAGAGGGTCCAGAAACCAGGAGTGTATTCATTAATGCATACCGTAGCAAATCGTTTTGCACAATAGCAGAACATTTTGCAACGGAAAAATTCAAACAAGCGTTTCTTATTGGACAAATCCGTTTGCTTCAGTTTGGTTCTTGGTGAATACCCAGATATAAAACTTTCACAAGAGTTAAGGAGGGGATATTGATAGAGAGATTAGTGTTAAAGGTACAATTCACTCAAATAAGTACTCAAATGATTCATTACCAGTCTACTACAGGCCAGGGCAGATTACCATTTAGGGTTGGGACAATATATGATTAAATCAAATATCGTGATATTTGACATTGACGATATATCGTGATGGTTAAGACTATACTCTGACTATACTCTGTGCAGTTTTATCAGTTATATGAACATGTTGAAAATAAAGTCTAAATGAATGAACTGTCTTATTTTGTAGTCATACTAAAGATTATTTAAAGCTGCAATATGTAACTTTTTGGGCGACCCAACCAAATTCATATAGAAATGTGAGTTATAGATATGTCATTCTCATTGAAAGCAAGTCTAGGAGATGGTACATCCGTTCTATGTGCGCTATTTCTATGCATCCCGTTCATAAGTTTAGTTTTTGCGTCATTTACTTTCGGTTTTGTACACCAGCTTCAAACAACTGAAAATACAATATTTTGGCTTTTGGAAAATATATTTCACAGCAGTTTAAATGGTACACTGATTATCTACACTATCCTTGCTTGTTTTGTCACATACACTGAATTTAGGCGAACGATTCAAATTTTTGCAACGAGGAACTGGTGGCGCGATCATTGTGCACCTTTAATGAGGATGTGACTATAATATGTAAATAAAAACAAACATTTTAATTATCTAGTCATTAACGTCATAAAACAGTTATATCGGAAATCGTGATATCAGGAACAGCATATCGTAGAAAAGGTCTGCCCAAATATCACCCAACCCTATTACAATTCCCAAATATCACCCAACCCTATTACAATTCCCAAATATTTAGTAATAAGGGTTGGTTAACGACTCCATGTTGAATGATAATGTATTTTTACTTGTTCCTTCAACAGACACACGCTACTCTTAGCATGGCTTATGAAGTGGATTCATCATCTACTATACATCATTTTATTTCTGTGGAAATGGCATTAACACGTTTCTGCACTTGATTGTGTATCCTGAACCCACAGTAGAAGAAGGAGCAACCATATCCTGTTGGCTGTTGAGTGTATTCTAATTATGACACAGAGAAGGGGGGGGGGGGGGGGGGGTTATTTCCCCAGTGTTCCCTTGTACTTGTCCAGCAAACAGACTTTAGCCCGCCTCTGCATTGCCCTTGACTGCTCATGAAACCACGAGCCTACTCAACTCGGCGATGGAAAACACTTCAGCATCTCAGTGAAGCTTTGCTCGTCACACTGGAGTGCCTTCTGTTATTCCCACAAATTTAAAAAGAGGATGGCAAAAGAAGGAGAATAAATTGGTAATACACTCCTACGGCCACGCTCTCCGATTCCCCACGGGAGAGCTTGGGGGAAAACTTCAAACCAAGATTGGAGAGACTGCCGCCACTTACATTTCATCAACCGCAGATTTAGCCACACATGCAAGTATTGCACATGTGCTTTCCCTCCTGAGTATGGAAGACGAGGGGTGTTTGTGCCACTCCCAAAACTAAATACATCTTAGTATGATGCACTACAAAATAAGCACAAGTGTTTACTGTTCATGCAGGGATGTGGATTGGAGTGGCCAGACAGGGAAGGAGGTGTGAGCAATCCCTTGAGTGACAAATCGCTGTCGCCTTGGAAGGGGCTGCCTGTTGCACTGATCTGCAAAGCAGTTAGTTAAAGGATTAGTATGTTTGATTCAGGGGAGGTGCTGTTATCCCCGTGTGGGAGTGTAATCCAGAAGAGGATGTGGCCATTGACTAAGCTATTTAGTCCGCAACACTAATGGTGCTAGCACCGCTCCCATCTCCCCTGCTGTCTTGTCCTGCTGTCCTGTGCTGTAAACACCTACTAAGCACCCCTAATGTGCTGTCCTTTCATGTACTGTAATATAGTATAATGTATATACTGTGTATATATACACACAGTACAAGTCAAAAGTTTGGACACATCTACAGTCGTGGCCAAAAGATTTGAGAATGACACAAATATTAATTTTCAAAGTCTGCTGCCTCAGTTTGTATGATGGCAATTTGCATATACTCCAGAATGTTATGAAAAGTGATCAGATAAATTACAATAAATTGCAAAGTCCCTCTTTGCCATGCAAATGAACTGAATCCCCCCAAAACCATTTCCACTGTATTTCAGCCCTGCCACAAAAGGACCAGCTGACATCATGTCAGTGATTCTCTTGTTAACACAGGTGTGAGTGTTGACGAGAAAAAGGCTGGAGATCACTCTGTCCTGTTGATTAAGTTTGAATAACAGACTGGAGGCTTCAAAAGGGAGGGTGGTGCTTGGAATCATTGTTCTTCCTCTGTCAACCATGGTTACCTGCAAGGAAACACGTGCCGTCATCATTGATTTGCACAAAAAGGGCTTCACAGGCAAGGATATTGCTGCCACTAAGATTGCACCTAAATCAACCATTTATCAGATCATCAAGAACTTCAAGGACAGCGGTTCAATTGTTGTGAAGAAGGCATCAGGGCGCCCAAGAAAGTCCAGCGAAGGCCAGGAGCGTCTCCTAAAGTTGATTCAGCTGCGGGATCAGGGCACCACCAGTACAGAGCTTGCTCAGGAATGGCAGCGGGCAGGTGTGAGTGCATCTGCACGCATCTGCAGTGAGGCGAAGACTTTTGGAGGATGGCCTGGTGTCTAGAAGGGCAGCAAAGAAGCCCCTTCTCTCCATGAAAAACATCAGGGACAGACTGATATTCTGCAAAAGGTACAGGGATTGGACTGCTGAGGACTGGGGTAAAGTAATTGTTTCTGATGAATCCCCTTTCCGATTGTTTGGGGCATCAGGAAAAAAGCTTGCACGGAGAAGACAAGGTGAGCACTACCATCAGTCCTGTGTCATGCCAGCAGCAAAGCATCCTGAGACCATTCATGTGTGGGGTTGCTTCTCAGCCAAGGGAGTGGGCTCACTCACAATTTTGCATAAGAACACAGCCATGAATAAATCAAATCAAATTTGGTACCAAAGAATGGTACCAACACATCCTCCGAGAGCAACTTCTCCCAACCATCCAAGAACAGTTTGGTGACGAACAATGCCTTTTCCAGCATGATGGAGCACCTTGCCATAAGGCAAAAGTGATAACTAAGTGGCTCGGGGAACAAAACATTGCTATTTTGGGTCCATGGCCAGGAAACTCCCCAGACCTTAATCCCATTGAGAACTTGTGGTTAATCCTCAAGAGGCGGGTGGACAAACAAACCCCAACAAATTCTGACAAACTCCAAGCATTGATTATGCAAGAATGGGCTGCCATCAGTCAGGATGAGGCCCAGACGTTAATTGACAGCATGCCAGGGCGGATTGTAGAGGTCTTGAAAAAGAAGGGTCAACACTGCAAATATTGACTCTTTGCATCAACTTCATGTAATTGTCAATAAAAGCCTTTGACACTTATGAAATGCTTGTAATTATACTTCAGTATTCCATAGTAACATCTGACAAAATTATCTAAAAACACTGAAGACACATTTACTCCTGAGGTGCTGACTTGCTGCACTCTCGACAACTACTGTGATTATTATTATTTGACCATGCTGGCCATTTATGAACATTTGAACATCTTGGCCATGTTCTGTTATAATCTCCACCCGGCACAGCCAGAAGAGGACTGGCCACCCCTCATAGCCTGGTTCCTCTCTAGGTTTCTTCCTAGGTTTTGTCCTTTCTAGGGAGTTTTTCCTAGCCACCGTGCTTCTACACCTGCATTGCTTACTGTTTGGGGTTTTAGGCTGGGTTTCTGTACAGCACTGAGATATCAGCTGATGTACTCATTCAAGGGTTTTTCTTAATTGTACTATTTTTTACATTGCAGAATATGAAATAATACATATGGAATCATATAGTAACCAAAAATAAGTGTTAAACAAATGAAAATATAGTTTATATTTGAGATTCTTCAAAGTAGCCACTCTTTGCATTGAGGACAGCTTTGCACAGTCTTGGCATTCTCTCAAACAGCTTCATGAGGTAGTCACCTGGAATGCATTTCAATTAACAGGTGTACCTTTTTAAAAGTTAATTTGTGGAATCAGTTGTGTTGTGACAAGGTATGGTTGGTATACAGAAGATAGCCCTATTTGGTAAAAGACCAAGTCCATTTTATGGCAAGAACAGCTCAAATAAGCAAAGAGAAACGACAGTCCATCATTACTTTAAGACATGAAGGTCAGTCAATCAGGAAAATTTCAAGAACTTTGAACTAGGGATGCACAATATATCGGTGAACATATCAGAATCGGCCGATATTAGCTAAAAATACCAACATCAGCACCGGCCCGATGTCTAGTTTAACGCCGATGTGCACAACTGATGTCAAAGCTGACATGCATACCTATATAACGTAGGTAGATGACGTGCATACCTATATAACGTAATGACGCCACGTAAAATGTTGCGCTACACGTGCAACACAGCATTCCTAACATAGCCCACAATGTGTGCTGTGTGGATCGAGCGGTCAACAAGTCGAGCAGTCATTTGAAAGAGTAATAAAATGTCAGCGAGACAACTCAAAGGCGAAATCCATTAATGCCAAGATAATGGAATTCATTGCCATTGACAATCAACCGTTCTCCGTCGTGGGTGATGTTGGCTTTTGCGACTGGTCGAGCACCGGTCCACAAGTGCGCTATTTTTCAGATGTTGCCCTAACGGAGTTACACAGTAATAACATCACTGCTATTAGCTTCACGAAATACTATGGAATGCCATTTGGGTCTTTGCGCGTCAAAAAAGATACAAGTCAATAACACTATTTGACGTGTTAAATAAGCTTTTAATTTGACACGTCAAATAACACAGTTCTATTATAGAATGTTGTGTGTTCTGAATTTGCAGGTGCCCAAGCGCCACCACTACTATCAGTAGCACTGTCAAAGCTGTACAAAAAAAGTCTGCAAACAAGCAAATACCGGCCACGAACGATGTGTTTACAATATCGCGTTGGTAATTAAGCATTACTTGTTCGACCGCAACTTCTGGGATGGGTAGCTAGCTAGCATTAGCTTGGTACCTAGCTAGCACCAATACAACCAGCCTGAAAGCAACGACCAGTAGAAACTGCAGTCATTTTCATTATTCTTAGCAATGATTTAGGAATCCTTGTAAATATTAGCTAGGTAGACACTTCGCCTATTGAAATTTAACTTCAGTTCATGAAAATAAAACAGCTAGCCAGCCACTTAACCCTGTTGCCCAAAGCTAACATTATAAGCAGCCAGCTAGCTTCATCTGGCTAGTGAGGCTCAACCTGACCGGGTTATGTGTTGTGAAGTTGGCCACAATAAGGATTAGGCACCATAGTGGAATTTGCGGTTTGCCTTTATAATAAAAGTACCTCTTTGAAAGTGATGCAGAAGGTTACAATTGGTGGAATCATGCCATATTTAGACTAGATCATGTTAAACATGGTTGGAATGTGAAGCAATGAAACGGGGTATCAGTCTACTCGGTGACACCCACAGAACACAACTGAAGAGTTTAGGCAAATATTAGCGTTGTAGCTCTTATCGCGCGGCACTGTGACTGTGTGAAATCCCCTCCCCAGTCAGCCTATTGTGTGTATTGACATTCATATAGCACTGTACAGCTTTACCTAAGGATTGGGGATCAATGAAATGGGGTATCAGTCTACTCAATACCCAAGATATTTTTTCCAACATCCTCCTCAGAGTTATCAGACTCCAAAACATCCACACAGTATTGTTTTTCCTCTTGAATAGTGTTCAATACACATACACTACCGTTCAAAAGTTTGGGGTCACTTAGAAATGTCCTTGTTTTTGAAAGAAAAGCACATTTTTTGCTTTTCTACTTAATGGCTAAACTAGGGTGGTCTAGTCAGAGATAATGTCATTCACATTATAGCTGTGACCTAGGGTGGTCTAGTCAGAGATAATGTAATTCACATTATAGCTGTGCCCTAGGGTGGTCCAGCCATAGAGATAATGTTATTCACATTATAGCTGTGACCTAGGGTGGTCTAGTCAAAGATAATGTAATTCACATTATAGCTGTGACCTAGGGTGGTCCAGCCATAGAGATAATGTAATTCACATTATAGCTGTGACCGAGGGTGGTCCAGCCATAGAGGGTGGTTCAGCCATAGAGATAATGTAATTCACATTATAGCTGTGACATCAAATTGATCCGAAATACAGTGTAGACATTGTTAAATGTTGTAAATGACGATTGTAGCTGGAAACGGCAGATTTTTATGGAATATCCACATAGGCGTACAGAAATCCATTATCAGCAACCATCACTCCTGTGTTCCAATGGCACGTTGTGTTAGCTAATCAAAGTTGATCATTTTAAAAGGCAACTGATCATTAGAAAACCATTTTGCAAAATATGTTAGCACAGCTGAAAACTGTTGTACTGATTAATAACTTTTCATGTTCAAAACTGTGCACTCTCAAACAATAGCAATGGTATTCTTTCACTGTAATAGCTATTGTAAATTGGACAGTGCTGTTAGATAAACAAGAATTTAAGCTTTCTGACAATATCAGATATGTCTATGTCCTGGGAAATGTTCTTGTAACTTACAAACTCATACTAATCGCATTAGCCTACGTTAACTCAACCGTCCCGCAGGGGACACACCAATCCTGAAAAAGTTTTAAAGAAGCAATAAAACTAACCTTCTTTAGACGAGTTGAGTATCTGGAGCATCAGCATTTGTGGGTTCGATTACAGGCTCAAAATGACCAAAAACAAAGACTTTCTTCTGAAACTCATCAGTCTATTCTTGTTCTGAGAAATGAAGGCAATTCCATGCTCGGCCTCCGACCGCAAGGCACTACAGAGGGTAGTGTGTCCGGCCCAGTACGTCACTGGGGCCAAGCTTCCTGCCATCCAGGACCTCTATACCAGGCGGTGTCAGAGGAAGATAAAAATGTACTCTTTACCGGTCCCCCCCTGTATATAGTCTTGATATTGTTATTTTACTGCTGCTCTTTAATTACTTGTTACTTTTATTTCTTATTATTAATCATATATATTTTTTTAAATATCATTGTTGGTTAGGGGCTCATAAGTATGCATTTCACTGTAAGGTCTACACCATTCGGTGCATGTGACTAATACAATTTGATTTTAACATTATGTAATTGAAGTATAAATAATCAAAGTTACCATAGATTGCCATAGAATATTCTGCTTACTTTGGAATATTACCGGTAGTTTTGCAACCCTAATTGTAACCCTAATGTACTGGACTGTAACTGTACTGTAGTGACGTAAACACCTACCAGGCTGCCCAGCTTGGAGGAGGATGAGTTGTTCCTCTTTCTGAGCAGGACGTTACCCTCGGTGGCGCTGTGGGGCTCTTTGAGGTTGAGGTGGAGCCGCCGCGGCACCCCAGCCCCTTCCGAGGAGGAGCGGAGCCGGCGCTCCATGCGTATCACTTCATGGTAGGGACTGGCGCCACTGCTGCACATGGACACTGGAGAGGCAGAGCACAAGACAAAAAAACAGAAGAGACTGATGTGGAGACCTAGGCAAAACAGAGGCAATAAGACAAGTGAACAGACTGTCCTATTCGACAGTCAAACACAAAAATAAAGACTATCCTACACATTGGGGAAAAACTTAAAAACAAGAAAACAATCAATTGGCTATTGATTGCAAGCCTGGAACGATCCAGTGTTTTGCAACAACAGCTTCACTGATTTCAAGGAGTCAGATGATTTTGGGTCATCTTTACACTAACGTAAAGGTATTTTTTTCAATTGTAGTGATGGAATTGCTATTTGCGCACAATTGGCCCAGCGTCGTCCGGGTTAGGGGAGGGTTTGGCCGGCAGGGATGTCCTTGTCCCATCGCGCTCTAGCGACACCTGTGGTGGGCGGGCGCATGCACGCTGACACGGTTGCCAGGTGCACAGTGTTTCCTCTGACACATTGGTGCGGCTGGCTTCCGGGTTAAGCGGGCATTGTGTCAAGAAGCAGTGCAGCTTGGCTGGTTCGTGTTTCAGAGGACGCGCAGCTCTCGACCTTTGCCTCTCCCGAGTCCGTAAGGAGTTGCAGCGATGGGACAACTACCAATTGAATACCACAGAATTGGGGTGAAAATAATAATAAATACACTTTTAAAAAAGTTATTTACAATGACGGCCTACCCCGGCCAAACCCGCACGATATTGGGCCAATTGTGCGCCGCCCTATGGGACTCCCAATCACAGCCGGATGTGATACAGCCTGGATAAAATAACTGTTTTAAGTTCTCATACGCTTACAATTAAAAAAAAAAAACTTTTGCTTGAATAGTCGCTAAGATTAAATTGGTTGTGATCTTTGCAAAATAACTATTTTGGGTGCAGCAGTTGTTAGCTAGAATGCTAATGCTCATTGACATAGGCTGTAGTGTCACGCCCACTCCCGCTCCCCCTCTCCGGTGCTCGATGTGGCCAGTCTCCTAACCACCGGTCCTGTCAACCCATCCTCACGCCCACTTGGTAACCTTCATTACGCACCCCTGGACTTCATCACCTCCTTGATTACTTCCCCTTCATATAGCACTCTGTTGTTATAACCCACCAGGCAATATTGTTTCTGTTTCCATGTTCAGACACTTTTCTTGTTTTGTATCATTCTTTGGCATTAAACTCACTAACTGCACTTGCTTCCTGACTCCCTGCATCTACGTTACATGTAGCAAAAGCTAGCCAAAGAGCTATTTTACAGGTTGAAGTGTTTTTATTTTTTTAAAGTATAATGCAGTTGATTTGCACTGATGACAGACATATTAAGCAGGACATTCATACAAGCCTTAAAATCCAATTATAATCCAAAAGTAGTATGAAATGCACTCAAACGCAACATGTAAATAGAGGCTTTTTTTTGCTGCCGTTCTATAAGAAATCCCCCATGTTCTGCCACCAACTTGGGTGCATCGCCCTCGTGCGGCAATATTTGCAAATGCAGAAAGGGGTCTATTGGCTACTTAGTTTATTCAAGCCTGTCTCAAAATACAACACTGCCCCTTTTAAGACAGAAAAAAATATATTTACCTGAGGGCTAGAAATGCACGTTTTGTGCTCTTGTACGAAACAACCACTCCCCCATTACTGAATAGAAATTAGCTATAACTGGACTAATAACTCACTTACTGGCAAAAAATATTAACAAATGTACACACGTGGCTACATGCAGCTCTTGCTTTGATCTCAAAACAAGCGCATCTACTCACGACCACTCATGCTGTAAACACAGTTCAGTTCAAAGTGAACGGCACAGATCCATATTTGAAAATGGTCTATTTGCATATAGGGCTCCCATAACTCTGGTTATGGCACACCACTCTGTGTAGAGTATGGTCGTCGTGCCTGTCAGTGGAATATGATCATACTTCAATGAACTCTGCCCACAAGAAAATATTGTTTGTTTTATTTCAGTATGTTGCGCTGAAAAGGTTGAATATTGTGTTGATTTGATCACAATTCCCACAGTATAGAGAAACGTTGATAGTATTAACTAAAGGGGAAAACTCTAGAACGTTGATAGTGTTAACTAAAGGGGAAAACTCTAGAACTTTGATAGTATTAACTAAAGGGGAAAACTCTAGAACGTTGATAGTGTTAACTAAAGGGGAAAACTCTAGAACGTTGATAGTATTAACTAAAGGGGAAAACTCTAGAACGTTGATAGTATTAACTAAAGGGGAAAACTCTAGAACGTTGATAGTATTAACTAAAGGGGAAAACTCTAGAACGTTGATAGTATTAACTAAAGGGGAAAACTCTAGAACGTTGATAGTGTTAACTAAAGGGGAAAACTCTAGAACGTTGATAGTATTAACTAATGGGGAAAACTCTAGAACGTTGATAGTGTTAACTAAAGGGGAAAACTCTAGAATGTTGATAGTGTTAACTAAAGGGGAAAACTCTAGAACGTTGATAGTGTTAACTAAAGGGGAAAACTCTAGAATGTTGATAGTGTTAACTAAAGGGAAAAACTCTAGAACGTTGATAGTATTAACTAATGGGGAAAACTCTAGAACGTTGATAGTGTTAACTAAAGGGGAAAACTCTAGAACGTTGATAGTATTAACTAAAGGGGAAAACTCTAGAACGTTGATAGTGTTAACTAAAGGGGAAAACTCTAGAACGTTGATAGTATTAACTAATGGGGAAAACTCTAGAACGTTGATAGTGTTAACTAAAGGGGAAAACTCTAGAATGTTGATAGTGTTAACTAAAGGGGAAAACTCTAGAACGTTGATAGTGTTATCTAAAGAGGAAAACTCTAGAACGTTGATCGTGTTAACTAAAGGGGAAAACTCTAGAACGTTGATAGTATTAACTAAAGGGGAAAACTCTAGAACATTGAGTGAAGTTCAATCTTGTGCTTCTCTGAGCAGGGTGATATTTCTTCTGCACAGCAGTCCTGGGGGCTGAGTGCAGCTTAGTTGGAAACATTGCAAAGTAGCCCAAGAAATAGGCTTTACATAAAAAATGAACAACAAAAGGGATGTGTTATCATTATGGATTGCCTAACACCGCCCACAACCAGTAGGCTAACTAATGCTATTAACACACAGTTGTCTCAAGGAAAACTATTCAGACATAATCATAGTCAAGTTCAAGTTTGGCAGGGGAACTGAAGTTTAGTGGGCTGTTTCAGAAAAACATAGCCAAAGTCTAGCAATTCTCAAATTGGCTGTTATCCACGTGTGACTAGAGCAGGGCTCTTCAAACCTGCTTCTACAGAGCTACAGTCTTGTAGGTTTTCACTCCAACCCTAATCTAGTAAACCTGATTCTAATGATTAGCTGGTTGATAAGCTGAATCGGGGTTGGAGCAAAAACCTACAGGAGGGTAGCTCTCCAGGAACAGGACTGTTTTGCAAACATTCCATAACTGCAGCTGGCAGTAAATCCCCAACCTGGGCTTATACCTGTTCATTAAAAATAAAGAGAGTCGCACATTTATAGGGTAAAACACCAACGTTTCAGCATCACTGTGACTACACTGTGCCTGTTCAGACAACACCCTCCAGGTGGCAGTAAATAGGCAACCTTGGTTTCATTTTTGTTCAGACAATACCATCCAGGTGGCAGTAAATAGGCAACCTTGGCTTCATTCCTGTTCAGACAATACCATCCAGGTGGCAGTAAATAGGCAACCTTGGTTTCATTTTTGTTCAGACAATACCATCCAGGTGGCAGTAAATAGGCAACCTTGGCTTCATTCCTGTTCAGACAATACCATCCAGGTGGCAGTGTGCATTCTTTCAGTTTGTTTACCAACTCATAGAAGTAGTAGTAGAACAAAATTGACAACTTCTGTGTGCTCACAGATGCCATAAAGGGAGCGATACAATGTTGGGATCTCAATGAATAGAGCCTACATTGTCTAAGGAAACCGCTGTCCATTGGTTAATACCTTTATGAGGAAATAGTTCCCACTGTACATGGAACTAAAATAGTGCTGCCCAATCAGCCATGTAAATCTGACTCTGGTACTTCCTGATTTCTGCATCATCCAACAAAGAGTACATAAAGCATAGCCTTCCTTTCAGACTAGGTCTATTCGTCTGCCTTCTACATGTGTAATCCGTGTGAAGTTTGAATAGAAAATGTTGGCGATCGAAACGCAAGCGTGCAAACATTTGGGCCAAATATACTTGGTCAAGGATTTACGTAGAGCAATGCCCCTCCTTTCTGCATTATCAATGACAATCACATAGAGGTAGATCAGTACTGCACATGTGGATACATAAACATTTTTAGTTCTTACCTGTGTGGGGTTTCCTCAGGTGGCATGATCTGAGTTCATGTCTACCGCAGCATGCTCCCTTCCCTGGTTCCTGGATGAGTACAGAGTTCCTGGACCTCCTCTCAGACTGCTCTGGATTGGAATGGTAGCCTTTACTACGCACTGGGCCAGCCTCGCTCTCACTAGTCTCCGTCTGCTCTGGTCTCACCTCTTCCTCCACCACCGGCACATCCTCCTTCTCCTCTTCCCCCTCGTCCTTATATTCCCGTGATTGTTGTTGTTGCGGTGGCATTGGTGTTGTTGCAGCTGTTGCTGGCCCTGTGACAGGAATTGCAGTCTCACACTCCGTAGTGTTGGCTGTGCTGGTGTCTGGCAGGAGGTGCTTGTTTGTGGCAGCTTGGGCAGGCGTGAAGAACACTTGGGATGTAGAGACGACATGGCTGAAGTTGCTGTCTGGCGGGTCGGCTGGGCTGGGTGCGGGTAGCGCATCCACCTCGGACACAGTGTCTTCTGTGATGGGGACATTAAACTCAGAGGGTGTGAGGGCTGTGGTGTGGTCCTCAGACAGCATGGGCGACTGCAGAGAGCTCTCCCCCAGCAGCTCGCCTGGCCACGAGCCCAGGGTACCCCCGGACGCTTGGGGCTCTATGCTCACCTCTGGGGGCTTGCACTGCTCAGAGTTCTTGGAGAAGCGGTGGTGGGCAGAGAATGACTTGGGCAGCAGCTGTTTCTTCTGCCTGGATGACCGTTTGCTGCCGCCGCTGTAGTCTTCCAGAAACCCAGAGTCGTCTCCCTCATTGGTAGCTGAGCTGATGCATTTGATGAACACATTCCTATTGGCCGTGGAAGACACCTTTTCAAAGTCCTCCGTCTGCGAGCGGGTGATCTTCTTCTGCCGGTGGCCCCCGAAGCCAAATGAGTGCCGCGTCTTGGCCCGTGGAGGCCCAGCGCCATCGTGAAAGCCAATCTGAGGGTTGGCCTGGCTGCCGTTGGAGTCCTGGGCTGGATCTAGCGGAGGGGTCTGGATGCGTGGTGGTTCGCTGTTCCTCTTGCTGCTGAAGCGGATGGAGGGCGTGCGGAACAGGCTGCGACGTTTGCCCGTGCTGCTGTTGCTAGAGTTGGTGCTGGAGGGGGACGAGGTGTGGACGCCATTGCCCACGCCGCCTGAGGACGGGGAGGAGGGCAACGAGTCCTGCCTCTTACTCAAGCTCCTCCTGAAGATGGGCAGCCTGGAGACTAGCGTGGAGCGGCACGACCCTGATTCGCCCATCAAGGTTAAGCAGCAGTCAGTCACTCTGCAAAACAGACATCCCATCACAGTCAGAGAGTGAGACACAGTAAAAGGGCTTCAGGTTGATTTAAAAAAATTAAAAAAGTCCCATCAAAAACAAAAATGTTCTGTGAACCTATAATTTCAAGTAGGCTATAAATGAATTGGAATAAGCTCGGTTATAGGTTAGGCTATAGGCTAGACTAATCCTATTGGGTAATAAGTTGTTTTAACAATGGGCCTTCAAGTAAGGAATGTTTCCATTCACTTTAACATATCTTTCAATCAATAGGACAGAGAAAAATCCAGTTCGACCAGTAGGCAGTTTTGTGAAGACAATACCCTAAATCATAGACATGGTTCACACAACATAAATCAATTACCCTATAGGCTACTTAATACATAAATAATAACTCCCTTCAATAGCCTAATCTAGGCCTGTTCAAATAGAATGTGTTGCATATCCAGGTTAGAGATGTCCTAGGAGGGTATTATCAAACTTTATTATCAAAGTTTTACATTCCAGCAAACTTCCTTATCTGTAACTAAATCTACCTCAAAGTCCCACAGAGATAATAGCCTAAACCAGAGATACTGTACTCTGGTCTGTTTTCACACAGTTAGACTAGTGTGGCATTTCTATGTAAAAGAACCCATGAGCACTGTTAACTTGATTATGCCACTCTTAGTGCAAATTTAGAAATTAAAAAGACCTAGCTAGTCAAAACTTTCCTTTAAAAATTGCAATTATTATTTTTTTTATATCTATTTTTTTTTTTAAACATGGACTTTAAGTTGGAAGCATTTGTGGAAAACACTATATGGGAGATGCTAGATAAATGTACGAAGGCGAATCTGCTTATCATTGCAAACCATTATGACATCAAAGTTGTCAAAGAGTTAGTCTACAGTGCATTCGGAAAGTATTCTGACCTCTACACCTTTTCCTCATTTTTGTTACGTTACAGCCTTATTCTAAAATTGCTTAAATCAAAAAAGGTCCTCAGCAATCTACACACAATACTCCATAATGACAAAGCGAAAACAGGTTTAGAATTTTTTTGCAAATGTATTAAAAATAAAAACAGATACCATATTTACATACGTATTCAGACCATTTGCTATGAGACTTGAAATTGAGCTCAGGTGTATCCTGTTTCCATTCATCATCCTTGAGATGTTTCTACAACTTGATTGGAGTCCACCTGTGGAAAATTAACTTGATTGGACATGATTTGGAAAGGCACACATCTCTCTATATAAGGTCCCACAGTTGACAGTGCATGTCAGAGCAAAAACTAAGCCATGAGGTGGAAGGAATTGTCCGTAGAGCTCCGAGACAGGATTGTATCCAGGCACAGATCTGGGGGCCTTCAATGCTGCAGAAATGGTCTGGTACCCATCACCAGACCATTTCTGCAGCATTGAAGGCCCCAAGAACACAGTGGCCTCCATCATTCTTAAATGGAAGAAGTTTTGAACCACCAAGACTCTTACTAGAGCTGGCCGCCCGGGAAAACTGTGCAATCGGAGGAGAAGGGCCTTGGTCAGTGGGGGTGACCAAGAACCCAATGGTCACTCTGACAGACCTCTAGAGTTCCTCTATGGAGATGGGAGAAATTTCCAGAAGGACAACCATCTCTGCAGCACTCCACCAAGACTCTCTGACCATGAGAAACAAGATTCTCTGGTCTGATGAAACCAAGGTTGAACTCCTTGGCCTGAATGCCAAGTATCATGTCTGGAGGAAACATGGCACCATACCTACGGTGAAGCACGGTGGTGGCAGCATCATGCCGTTGGGATGTTTTTCAGCGGCAGGGACTGGGAGACTAGTCAGGATCGAGGCAAAGATGAATGGATCAAAGTACAGAGAAATCCTTGATGAAAACCTGCTCCAGAGTGCTCAGTACCTCAGACTGGGGCAAAGGATCACCTTCCAACAGGACAACGACCCTAAGCACACAGTCAAGACAACGCAGGAATGGCTTCGGACAAGTCTTTGAATGTCCTTGAGTGGCCCAACAAGAGCCAGGACTTGAACCCAATCCAACATCTCTGGAGAGACCGGAAAATAGCTGTGCAGCAATGCTCCACATCCAACCTGACAGAGCTTGAGAGGATCTGCAGAGAAGGGAGAAACCATCCAAATACAGGTGTGGCAAGCTTGTAGCGTCATTCCCAAGAATGCTCATTGCTGTAATCGCTACCAAAGGTGCTTCAACAAAGTACTGAGTAAAGTGTCTGAATACTTATGTAAATGTGATATTTTTTAATTTTTTTCACAAGTTAGCAAAAATGAATAAAAACCTGTATTTGCTTTGTTGTTATGTGGTATTTTGTGTAGATTGAGGGGGAAAAAACGATGTAATCAATTTCATAATAAGGCTGTAATGCAACAAAATGTGAAAAAAGTCAAAGGGTCTGAATACTTTGCGAAGGCACTGATGCTCCTCATTACTTTGTACTTTGTGCCTCATTCACTCAGTCTATTGAGTCTACTGGTCCTACTCACACAGAACTACCCCAAGCCTTGACCTCTTTCTCCCCTCTCTCTCCAAATGAAATCCTGCAACTAGTGAGGTCCGGCCACCTGACAACCTGCCTGCTCAACCCCATCCCCTCCTCCCATTCCTCACTTCCCTCATCAACTCATCCCTGACCACTGGCTGCATTCCCTCTGACTTTAAAATGGCCTGAGTCCCCTCCACTCTTGGATTGCATCCTACCTGGCAGACTGCTCCTACCATGTGATGTGGACAGGATCTGTGTCTGCACCACGTACTCTCACTACTGGTGTCCCCAGCGCTTTAAAAAGATTCATCAAGTGAAATGGCTGCATTAAAATATCAACTGTAGGCTATAGGCCTATTTCAATCATATTGAATTACATTTCATATTCAATCAATTGAGTACTATTTTTCTACTTGTAGGCTACTGTGTGTATTTGTCTCAATATACCCTCAGTGTACAAAACATTAGGAACACCTTCCTAATATTGAGTTGCACCCCACCCTTCCCTTCAGAACAGCCTCAATTCATCAGTGCACGGACTCTACAAGGTGTCAAAAGCATTCCACAGGGATGCTGGCCCATGTTGACTCTAATGCTTCCCACAGTTGTGTGAAGTTGGCTGGATGTCCTTTGGGTGGTAGACCATTCTTGATACACACGGGAAACTGTTAAGTGTGAAAAACCCAGCAGTGTTGCAGTTCTTGACACACTCAAACTAGTGCGCCTGGCACCTACTACCATACCCTGTTCAAAGGCACTTCAATATTTTGTCTTGCCCATTCACTCTCTGGAACACATTCACAATCCATGTCTCAATTGTCTCAATGCTTAAAAATCCTTCTTTAATGTCTCCTCCCCTTCATCTAGCCTACACTGATTGAAGTGGATTTAACAGGTGACACCAATAAGGGATCATAGCTTTCACCTTGTCAGTCAGTCATGGAAAGAGCACTCAGTGTATTTCATAATGTGTAGTCTAACATATGTAATGATGTGCCAAATCTGTGATTTAGTACATTATTATAGGGTAAGAATTATAATAAACTGCCTCAATATTTGCTGCTGTAGGTGGGGCTGGGCAATATGGCCTACAAAATCATCTAAAAAAATGTTTCAAATTTATGGCCAATTTTACAATATCTTAAAAAATATATATATATATTAAACTTTTTCTCCAAATAAGCTTTGTTGCACAATTTAAAGGTCAAAACACTGCATTTAAAACAGTAGGGAATAATATGATTAATTCAGGGATCGTCAAATAATACCTAGGCTAAATATAAGCCTTCAATCACAAGTCCTTGTGTAATTCAATTAACCTGCTTTTTTTTCACTGAGTGGCAAACAATGTTAATAAATCAAGCACTTAATACACTGGTCATACATATGCTTGACATTGCTGGTGAATGGCCAAGTATCCACTACCTGTTGTTTTTTTTTCTCATGATTGATGTTGACAAAGAGGTCTTGAAAATTGGAATTGCTGTTCTGAAAATGCCACCAGCACAAACACGCCATAGACTTGCATCCCAAATGGCACTATTCCCTTTATAGTGCACTATGTTTTTACAGAAGCCATAGTCATTCCATTCAGACCAAGTCTGTATCCAGACAATGTGCCCTTTTTAAGATAAGATGATGCGGTTTGTGATGGCTTGATATGCTGCTATGGTCTATTGCCCATGTCCCAACTAGTCAAGTTATGTAAGGTCTTCCCACAGCTCATTATTCATAGACCTACACCTACATATTTCTCCCCTCTTTTAACATTAATGGCAGAAACAAGGTGTATAATAGAATGTGACTGATGGGTGTTTCCTGAATGACAACAGCTTACATGCAACAACAACAAACTCAACCAGATACTGTACTGCAACTGCTATTGTCTTCATGTTACCTAGCTATGCATCATCTCACAAAACACAATGACCATTAGCGGCTATATAACTCCAAAGACGAGACATTTTACCTATTTCAATTCAAGGCATATACAAGGCACATAACACTTAATCTCATCCTATCCTAACAAGACTAGTTAGGTCTTCAGTTGAATGCAATGCAGTAACTAGGTAGTAACTAGGTAACTATAATGTAATAAATCACGCCGCACAAAACCCCTTCCATAAAGGACACGGAGCAGTACTGTAACGTTAGTAGCTATGACAACTAGTTAGCTAGCTAATTCCCTGTTGAAAACACTTGACAGTTGTTGCACTGGTGTATATAATGCCGGAAACGAACTAGCTAACGTTGGGTGCTGTTAGATTGCTATTCAAATGTTAATATGGGTATATTGATGCCTAACTAGATGTAAATATTGATTAACTTCAGCTATTAAAATGTCGCCTATTGTCGCTAGCTAACGTTAGCTAGCTTCAATCTCTGCACGCAGGATAGCAGCTCGATCTGTCAAACGTCAACAATTTTGAAGCTGTACGTGCCCAACCATAATATCAATGTTATTCTTGGTGAGGACACATTCAACTGGAAAGCCATGGACCAGGCAAGTAATTCAAACCAAATACAGCCATGATACCAAAGTTGCAGACGACGACTAAAATCTAGTTATCACCAAGCTGTTTTTAGTTGACAAGCAAGGTGCATGTGAGCCCTCGAGACCGGCGAAAAAGATGCGGCTAACTTAACAAGCTAAACTAGCTAATGTTTTACCTTCAGCTGAATTTCAATGCCCAGGCCGCTCCTTTCAGTGAAAGACGAAGCTGGTCTGAATATAATTAAATCTCTAATGATTCAATATTAACTTAACCATGGTGTGCAAACGCATGCAAATCTTACGGAAATAGCAAAACTATTAAATATATATATATTTATCGCACAAGTGCACCTCAATGACGTGGAATGTCTCTCATCCTCTCTTCCGTATTACACAGACCACGAGCGTGGGTGACGTACACCTCACACCTTCCCTGAAGAGTGAGCCGCATCTTCATGAAGCTGGTGGTGCTTCCGATTCAATTGCTGACCTGAGGATGCCATTGAGTTATGGATAATGCTGAGCTTATTGTCAAGCAACAGTATGGCCAGTAACAAAACTATAATTGTTTAAAAAAAAACATTTTTAAAGCATTACTTTGTAATAGTGAATTTGCTCTTGAGAAAATATCAACATGCAAGAATAATAAACAGTTGAACAGTGACTTAAATGGAGGAATTAGTGTCCATAATCAATTTTTGTTCACTATTTTATACCATCTTTTCTTAATTAGTATCTTAATTACAGGTGTGACGTATTTCAGTCACCCTGTAGTCCAGTCAGGAAACCAAATGATAAAAGCATCTTTATATAACACACACAGTATGATTGCATCATTTATTTTCTGTATTGATTTGTTGCTACCATTAATATCTAAATCCTCATTGATTGGCTAAATACATCTCACAACGCTCTAGGACAGTGATGTAACCTGGGGTCATTGGCTGTTTTGGGTCTTTCAACATCAGGCCCCCTCACCAAGGCAACCCAGCCTTACAGAGATGAAGGGTTAAAACCTTCGGTCCTCCCCTGTCTGAGGAAATGGGTCCGCTGCTGCAGTCTTCTGGTACCAATTAGTTTCCAACTACAACACTAGTCAAAACACTGTTAAACATGTAACAGATCAATTTGCACAATAGCACACAAAAAAAAAAAAAAAAAAAAGGCTGGATTTCTACAGGAACATTTGTACAGGAAAAATCTTGCAGGACCTTTAGATTTCATACAGTCACAAATATCCTACATTTTTTTCTGCAGGAATCATGTAGGATATTTGCTCCTGTAAGAAAATCCCCAGTATTCATTGTCACTTTCCTGTAGAAATAGCATGTTCTGCAGGAGTAACAAATCCTGCAGGTTCTGCCCCTACAGGACTCCTGCAAGAATTTTAGCTGACCCTGTAGGAATATTTTTTTTTTACCTGATGTTGAGGATCTTTGAAAATTCCTGCACGATACAACCGATTCCTGAATGAGTCCAAGTCAACTTTCCCCTTCAGGATTTCATAAATCCTACAGAATTCCTGCCTCTGAAGTAATTGTGTAGATGACCTGTATAACTTTTGTAAGGGTAGATAAGCTTACTTTATCTGCAGAGGCAGTAGCATCACATGCTGTCTAATGAGGATGGGTGGATCAGGGTCTGAGTGAGAGAAAGGTCAGTATGTGTGCATTTCATACATTTTCCTTGCACTTCTCAGAATGCTCTATATCTAGAGAACAAATTTCCCAGGAGGGTGACAGATGATACACATACCGTTTATAAAACCTTACTCAAAGTGAACACAAAATTAACCACACAATTGTTTTAAAACACTTGTTTATTTCATACAAATTCCCAAACAGCAAATAAAATACTACGTTAAGAATGATGACAGATAACGCTTAATGTACATCAAAGCATCACTCACAGAAAGCGAACATCACATATCCCATTACTTACAATAGGAGAATACAACAGGTCTATTCCCTGCAGTGTACGTAATATTGCACAACAATTCACACAGACCTGCACAGCCGAGGCATACATGCTACAGTTTAAAGTGCTAGCTTGAACCATTAGACTGAGTGTCTGCAGAACATTTGGTTTAACCTACTACTGAAAACCATAGGATTCCCTTTTTCTACAATCAGCAGTGGATATGTACAGTAGCTAGAATAAGACGAGCACTATAGCAAATATCTACTGTGAAAGACAACTCCTGTGGCCACTAGTGACTTGACCCAAGATAAGCAAATGAACAAAAACGCACCTACGAGACATTCAATTTGTTCTGTAAATAATACATTCTGTGATAAACACAATCCCGAACCTGTTAATTAAGTGCATAGACTTTTTAAAAGGTGTTTCAACAGTCATTTAAAAAAGGAACAGGTAGAAGTGTTGTGTCCTAAAAGGAATGGTAGAGAATTATGCGCACCAATTCTGAAGCAGCTAGGATTTGAAATTAAGACTACAGATTGTTGTTCCTCAAAATAAAATGTACATGATTCAGATAAGCAAAACAATTAACGCAGCAAATTCTAGGATACGCAACACTCAAATGGACCTAAAACATCACAACACAGAAAAGGAGGCGTCCAGATTTAAAATGCTCCCTTGACAAATTCAGTCAGACATGATCTAGTTCCAACTACAATTTTCCACCAATTTCCCAAATTGCTCAAGTTTGATTAAGCTGAGAAACTTCACAGCACATACAAACTCAAAAGAAAACAAATTGCAGATCTAGGACTTATTTTACCCCCCAAAAAAATAATGCCACTAGATATGTACATTGATGTAAACATTTAAAATAGTTAATTTCAGTTTATTATTGGATATATGAACAATCTTAAAAGGCTGAGATTAGGGTACAGTAAATTACTAATGCATTTATGGAGGCCGCAAAGAAAAGTACAATTCTGTTGAGGAGAAAGGTATAGTTTTCCAGGGCTGATAGGCCACAAACCTGAGAAAAACAGATTATCCTTACCCTCAAGAAAACAAAACATATGTACAGATATTGTCCAAAAACCCATGTAAGGAAGCCAGAGGGGACCGGGGCACTGTTCAGCAGGGGTAACCATTCAGAAATAGAAAATGTATAGAGACAAAATGACTCCCTTTTCTAGAGGACAAAGCATCTGATCAGTTTACACAATATATTTTTAAAATCGGAAGGTTCTGAAACGCTGCACACGGCTGAACAGACCCATGGTATGCCCTAAAACCTTGTTGTCCTAGCTGATACTCAAGAGCCAATCGTCAACGTGCATAACAAATGTCTACGTTCTGTACACTAACATGACATGTGTCAGGAAGAAGTCGCATCGTAGTAGAGTTCCGTGGGACAGTTTGTGTAGTGAGAACCTGTAGTGTTTGAAGTTTCACATTCCCAGTGCTAAACAGAATTCCCAGTGCTAAACAGAATTCCCAGTGCTAAACAGAATTCCCAGTGCTAAACAGAAAACATTCACTGCTATTGAACAACTGCATCCGAGGCAGCAGTGCAAGGTAAATTCATTAACGTGATAATTTAGTGATCAACAACTAATCTCCGTGAGTGTAATTTTAAGTCGAGATCCGCACGTGACAACAAGTCTCCCACTGACAGCAAAGCCCGATTTACGTCTGAGTAGCACACACAGACCTCGTTAGAATTACACCCTGAACGTGGATGTTTAGTGTTACGATTCAGATAAATGTGTTCTGCATTGAAATAGTGTTCAGAGTGGTTAGGTAGTGAGTGACATTAAGTGCAAGAAAGTGTGCTAGTCTTTAAAAATAAAAAGTGCACATTTTTTGAGCATGTGTCCAAATCAAATGCAGTGTAACAAACTGGTGTTGACAGACTCTTGACTAAGGACATTGATTAGGTATGATTTGTATTACACATTTTTGGTAGGGATGTTTCTCAACCGAGGGGTCCTTGTGACCTACACACACACTCACCCTTGTAAGTAAGTGATGACTAGCCTTGCTGTTGTGCACAGTTAAACAAATCATATCATTTGTTAGATTATCTATTTATTGTGAAAGGCACAGAGGCATAGACGTAGCTGCAAGGCTCTTCAGGTTTCTCTTGGCTACGTTTTACTGGACTTAGTAGTGATACATAAATAGGTGTTCATTAAAAAAAAACAAAGACCTGGATTAATAGTAGTCAGCTGAAATACTGCAGACAAAAACAAAATCATTACAAACATACCTGACTGAAAGCAGAGACCAACATGAACGCAAAGGCAAGTGTTGAGCGGGAGAGACCCGTGTGTGTGGAAGGCCCAGCATCTCACATATACGACAGCCGCTTTGCTGTGATGAAGTCCTCTAGATGAACCTTGCCACTACCCATGAGGCCAAAGGCAGGGTACATGGTACCGGAGCAGTCCACCTGCCGCTCGTAAAGGCACCTCATGGTGTCTGCATCATAGAAGTAGACCCGGCCCGCATCGTAGTCTAGGCACACGCCGATACGCTGTGGCATAGGCAGCACCCGGTTGCTGTGGTCGCCGTGGTCGCTGCCGGCAGAGACGGAAGCTTTGGGGAGGAATATTTTGCCCATGCCCACAGTGAGCAGAGTGAATGGCTGGGACAGATCATAGCACGTGTCCTCGCTGCCACTGTCGTGCCCACTGTCGTGGTCGTACCTGGAGGTGGGAGACAGGCAACAGTCAGCCTACTACAGCCCATTCAATAATACTGTCACACTGATTGTTTCCTCATTGGAAACCTGGAGGCCTGTTCAAATATACATAACAGTAAAACCACAGTAGGTAATAGCAGAAACAGATTTGAAAGAATTGTTGAAAAACAAAGGCCTTTTCTGTGAATTAACCCTCGACAGCACGTGTCAAACTCATTCCACGGAGGGCTGAGTGTCTGTAGGGTTTCGCTCCTCCCTTGTACTTGATTGATGAATTAAGGTTACTAATTAGTAAGCTACTCCTCACTTGGCTGTCTAGGGCTATCTGAAAAGAAAAACCAGCAGACACTAGGCCCTCCATGGAAAGTGTGACACCCCTGGTTTACAAGTTAATGCTTCTTACGTCGCAGGCTTCTTTGTGACTCAGTCCTAATCCTTAGTGAGTGATCGAGTTAGTCTGAGGCGGCAGAGTTTACCTGGGGCTACTAGTGTCTCGGGGGTTGTGGAACCACTCCAGCAGTTTGGAATCAGAGGCCACGCCCACCTTGACCAGGTAGGAGTGGGGCTCCACGCGGAAGGCCCAGTAGTGTCTGCCCTGAGAGATGCCCGTGTCACCGATGATGTAGTCCAGGCCCATGTAGCTGCCTGTCTGCACACGCTCAGCAGCCAGCAGGAAGGCCATGCCGGCCATGCTCTCCACAGAGTCACGGCGCCTGCTCAACGCCAGACGCTCCGAGCTGAAGCCGCAATTGTCGTTGAATAGGAAGCCAAATGCTACGGGAAAAGAGCAATACAAAAGGAACAGTCAGACGCAGATAGAATGTCCTGTTTGCTCATCGTCTCAGGATGCCAACGGGAAGGTGGGCTTTCATAAAGTGTCACATGAGGGCGCCATTGTAAAGATCTTTAAAAAAGTGAAGGAATTGACAGAATTTCCAAATTTATCCATTTACATGCATTGAAAGACAAACAATGCTTTATTTCTCATGTAAGGTTATTTTAAGATGATTTTCTAAGCCACGTCTGCTGCGGCTCAACAACGCCAAAGGCCATAATTACTATTCACTTACCAAGTAAAATAGTTATGCCTGTGCAATGAGCCATTGCATTCTGTCGCCATGGTAAAGCATTTAATTCATATTTATTCACTAAAATACTAGCCGTTTACCACTTGTTGCATGAACTACACAAACTTGAGTGATCTTAAAGATAGCCTTCATTAAAAAAATAAGACAAATGTATTGTCGTACAGTAATGATAAGTATGCAGTATGCCTACACTGACTTGTGAGGCGTGTTGCAGCTACTGTTATGTCTGGTCTGTCTGAAGCCTGCATTGACCCAGAATTCCACCTCATTACTAACACACTGTGCACCCCACTGCGAAAAATCCCCAGTCAGGACACAGGAATGTGGGTTCCCAGTCCTATCACTGGGCTTCAATCCAGTGGACCCAGCTCTCAGCCATAGTTTACTGCAGACTAATAAGGCAACGGAGGATAAACAAAATCCGAATGGATCAGCAATTGTACACACACATGGAAGTTCGGACGAGAGGGGTGGGACTAGAGGTCGACCGATTATGATTTTTCAATGCCGATTGGAGGACCAAAAAAGCCAATACCGATTAAAATCGGCCGATTTTTTTATTTGTAATAATGACAATTACAACAATACTGAATTAACACTTATTTCAATTTAATATAAAACATCAATAAAATCTATTTAGCCTCAAATAAATAATGAAACGTGTTCAACTTGGTTTAAATAATGCAAAAACAAAGTGTTGGAGAAGTAATGTGCCATGTAAAATATGTGCCATGTAAAAAAGCTAACGTTTAAGTTCCTTGCTCAGAACATACAAAAGTTGGTGGTTCCTTTTAACATGAGACTTCAATATTCCAAGGTAAGAGGTTTTAGGTTGTAGTTAATATAGTATTTATAGGACTATTTCTCTCTATACCATTTGTATTTCATTAACCTATGACTATTGGATGTTCTTATAGGCACTATAGTATTGCCAGTGTAACAGTATAGCTTCCGTCCCCCTCCTCGCCCCTACCTGGGCTCGAACCAGGAACACATCGACAACAGCCACACTCGAAGCATCGTTACCCATCGCTCCACAGAAGCCGCGGCCCTTGCAGCTCAAGGGGAATAACTACTCCAAATCTAAAAGCGAGCGACGTTTGAAACAGTATTAGCGCACACCCAACTAACTAGCTAGCCATTTCACATTGGTTACACCAGCCATTAGGCTGATAGGCTTGAAGTCATAAACAGAATGAATGACTACGGGCCTGCTCCTGCTCAGTCAGACTACCCTATCAAATCAGACTTAATTATAACACACAGAAATACAAGCCTTTGGTCATTAATATGATCAAATCCGGAAACTATCATTTCGAAAACAAAACATTTATTATTTCAGTGATTCTGGCAAATTAGTTCGCAATGAGCCAGGCAGCCCAAACTGTTGCATATACCCTGACTCTGCGTGCAATGAACGCAAGAGAAATGACACAATTTCACCTGGTTAATATTGCCTGCTAAACTGGATTAGTAGTTATAACTAGTGATTATGATTGTTTTTTATAAGTTTAATGCTAGCTAACAATTTATCTTGGCTTCTATTGCATTCGCGTAACAGGCAGGCTACTCGTGGAGTGCAATGGTTAGAGCGTTGGACTAGTTAACTGTGCGGTTGCAAGATTGAAACCCCTGAGCTGACAAGGTGAAAATCTGTCGTTCTGCCCCTGAACAAGGCAGTTCGCCCACAGTTCCTAGGCAGTCATTGAAAATGTGTTCTTAACTGACTTGCCTAGTTAAATAAAAGGTATAAAAAAAATAATACATCTGAAATCGGCGCCCAAAAATACCGATTTCCGACTGTTATAAAAACTTGAAATCGGCCCTAATTAAAATCGGTCATTCCGATTAATTGGTCGACCTCGAGTGGGGACTGTCCAATTCAATAGACTTGAGGAATTAAAAGAGATCTAGTGCTTTACAGACGGTATATGACAGTTAAAAATCAGAGCACTTAACCATCAGAGGCTGAAAAACACTGAAAGTCGTAAGCAGATATACTGTTACTCTGGGACTCTGCTGCACTTCAGTCAGTCTAAAAGAAACAAACCATTCAAAAGGCTGTGATTTCTGCAATCCATTAAAGGAGATGGGTTGCAGAAGTGATAGTCACACGACGATTTCATAACTGTCCCCTGTATTTTATCCCACAGTTCACTTTGAACAGTGGAGCATCTGTCAATTTGTAATCTTCTACTTTCACAGCCTAGTAGATATACGCCGGCTATTGAGCCCAGTATACTCGTTTTTCCCAGTTCCCGCGACACAGAAATGGCGTTAAAGCATTGTTACATGATTCCCAAGCATTTTCTTTTGTTACGAGTTGCTATTCCAGTAGTGCCGTGTTTCAGAAAATGGCTCAGGCCCACCTCTCTCCCTGCCCATCACGAGTTCCACCCCTACACATGAATACGACATCATCCTCAGTGTGTTTGTGAGACATCAGTGCCTGGAGCCTACCTGGGGCAGGTGGTGTGTGGAAGGTGACCTCTGGGCTGTAGGGGCTGTAGAGGGAGTTGCGGCAGCTGCGGACTCGGAACGAGTAGAGGCTGTCGGCCTCCAGATCACACACCACTGTGCTAGGGCCGTACACCCTGTCTGTGAGGCGCCAGCGGCTGTCGCCGTCCTGCTCCGCGCCCAGCCTCCTGTACTCCAGCACCTGGTGGTCTGTGGCCAGGGTATCCTCAGCCAGCTGCCAGCACAACAAGCCCTCGTTGTAGACGTGACTACGGGACAGATCAATGATGGGAGGCTCGGGGACTGAGAGAGCGGAGAAAAGGAAATGGCAGAGTGAGGTGGTCGGGTTAAAGTCCAAGTCTCCCAAAAAATACAAATATCTAAATTGACAAACTAACATAAGCAAGCCTTGGACAAGTAAGCCTTGACAGAGACATAACGGTCCATACAAAACATGCTAGACCTTATTTTAAAATGGTATTGGTTATCTGGAAATCATCTTTTTATTTCGATACATTGGTTTATGTAAGTGCATGGAGTTTTTACGAGATAACTGAACTCAGTTCAGACAGAATATGAACAGGAAGATTGAGAAGCTAAAAAAAATATTGCCAGGAAAAGCACTTTGCAAATCCTTCACCCCCCCTCCCCTCACTGCAGACATAGCTTCCTGTCAGCCACAGCCAGGTCCAGCAGGTTTGTTCAGGACTGGAAGGGGGGGGGGGGGGGACTGGGCGGCCTGCCAACCCAGCGGGCTACCAGCCCGAGAGCGCCGCTATTCTCAGAGAAACAACCTATTGATCGCCAGGACAGGCATTACACCAAACAGAGGCTTCTCCTCGTTTCTCACTGGCTGTGATACCAGACTGCAGCCTCTGGAGGGGCTGGATTAGGAAGGGGGAGAACACACAACACAACGCCTTTATGGTTCAACTAGTGGGGGGATATATTCAAATATAGAGCCAGTGAGAGCATAGAAGACTCCAACACCATAATGAGATCGGCTTGAGTACTGAGGTTGAAATTACACATCACCTCTTTGGGTGATATACAGTATCTGGGAGGGGGAGGTCACTGTCCCCCTCCCCAGACCCCCACCCATACTGTTTCCTTCCATTTGTTGCCTTGTGAAGACGACCCTGGCGTGATCCTGGTGCTGGGTTGGAGCTGTTCGTTCCTTTACTCTGTCTGGTCTAGTTTAATGAGAAATCCATGCAGCGCTGCTCCATGTAGCACATTTCTACAGGTCTGAACCCTGTCCTCAAGGACAGCCTGGCCCCCACTTTGCCAACCAACTGTCGCTAACGAACACAGATGACCCTTCGTCTCTCTACGGGGAGACAAAGCAGGGCCCATTTGTGGTCAGTAATCTTTATAGCGCGACGAGCCCACAAGCCCATTCAATACACACAGTAATACCTGTGGGACAGAGGGAGCAGGGTTGGAACTCATTCCGAGGACAGCCACAGTTAGCCTATAAGAAGCCTCCTGTTTACTTCCAGGGTAGCGCTGCCCCTACTTAATATGCGCATGTCAAATCAGTTCCTATTCACAGGAACATAATTATATCCAGCCCGCTGCACAGTTCCCTTTTCTCTAAATCGAGTCTATATGCAAAGCAGTGGACCAGCAAAAAGCCCTGCAATGCTCTCTGTGCCAAAATCCCTGTGTGTATATCAGGAGTGTAACCGGCTTATTTAATTAAAAGCGCTTCTGGTTACCAGTGTCTTAACAGAGAGCAGAGCCCAGGAGGAGGTGAAAGTGACTGACAGGTTGAGGCAGAGGTGAGTTAAAGGGGAACCAATGAGGAGTGTCAACAAATTAAAGGTTAAACTTTGGGCTTGCATTGCAATGTCTGCATACATTTTTACATATTAGGAGTGTGGGGTGGAGTACTCACCTCCCCCAAAACATAGCTCCTTCAGCATAGCCTCCTCTCTGGAAGTTTCCAGCACAAACTCATCAAAGGAGGGGTCAGCCGCGGGGTGGAACGTCCTCAGAGACTCGGTGGATTTCGCAATTCTGGAAAGAAGAGGAAACAAAATGGCAGATATTCGCTTTGTAGTGAACATTAAGTGAATGTCTGCCCTCCATAACTGGCTACGAGGCTATTGCAGCTCTGCTAGGCTTCCCAGTAAAGCAAGAAAATGTATCAAGCATCCCAGAAGTGTTAAAAAAGCCCACACTAACATATGTAGGTTCACAAAATCAATTACATTTGCTAGTAACAGATGATATTGATTTTATGCCTCAAACTCACACAGAACACCTTTGATGATAGTGGTAACAATATATGGTTATAACATTACAAAAAAGATTAGGTGTTTCTCTTTATATTCAGAATCACATTCCTGTAAAGCTTAGAGATGATCTCATGTTAAATACTGTTGGCTAATTTGGCTACAAGTTCATCTGCCTCACTTAAAGCCAATTCTGGTGGGAAGCTGCTATAGACCACCAAGTGCTAGCAGTCAGTATCTGGATAGTGTGTGAAATGCTTGATAATGTATGTATGTCATATCAACAGAGGTATATTTTCTGGGTGATTTAAGTATTGACTGGCTTTCATCAGGCTGCCCACTCATTAGGCGGCAGGTAGCCTAGTGGTTAGAGCGTTGGGCCAGTAACCAAAAGATCGTTGGATAGATTCCCAGAGCTTACATGGTAATCTGTCATTCTGTCCCTGAACAAGGGAGTTAACCCACTGTTCCCCGGTAGGCCGTCATTGTAAATAAGAACTTGTTCTTAACTGACTTGCCAAGTTAAATAAAGGTTCAATTTAAGCTTCAAACTAGTGCCTGCAACCTGGTTTAGGTTATCAACCTACCAGGGTAGTTACAAACAGTACAGGAATTAAATCAACATGTGTTAATCATATCTTACCTAATGATGCAGAAATTAGTTTGGATACAACTTTCAACAGATGTAGTGATCACAATATAGTAGTCATATCTAGGAAAACCAAAGTTCCAAAGGCTGGGCCTAATAGTGTATAATACGACCCTGGCGTGATCCTGGTGCTGGGTTGGAGCTGTTCGTTCCTCTACTCTGTCTGGTCTAGTTTAATTACAATACATACAATAGGTTTTGTAGTGAGGTTGTTGATGTGAATAATATTTGTTGGTCCATTTTGAGCAACCAGACGCTGCACTTGACACATTCATGAAATTGCTTATCCCAGTTACTAACTGGGATGAGCAATGCACCCATTAAGAAAATGACTTAAATCCCCATGGATTGATGAGGAATTTAAAAAAATTGTATGGTTGAAAGGGATGAGGCAAAAGAGATGGTGAATTGGTCTGGCTGTACAACCGATTGGCAAAAACTAACTAAACAAAAATAAACTACACAATGAAACAAAGAAATGACAAAGACTGTAAAAAAAAAAAAAAAATAAACTTTGAAGCACCTTAAATGACATGTTTGGCAGAAAAGCAAACAGAGCTCCATCATTCATTGAATCAGAAGGCTCATACAACACAACTCACTGATATGACAACTAATTTCATGCTGTTTTCATTGGCAAGACAATCAAAAGTAGGCATGAAATGAAGGCAACAAACGCTGACACTACAGATCCAAGTATATCCAACCAAATTATCAAAGACAAGCATTATCATTTTGAATTCGGTAAAGCAAGTGTTGAAGAGGTGAAAAAAATAGTTGACAAGCCCCCGGGGTCTGACAACTTGCATAGAAAATTGCTACAGGACAATAGCGGACAATATTGTCGTCATTCCTATTTAAGCCTACTAGAAAGTGTGTGCCCTCACGCTTGGAGGAAAGAAAAAGTTATTCCCTTCCCTAAGAATAGTAAAGCCCCCTTAACTGGCTCAAACAGCCGACCAATCAGCTTGTTACCAACCCTTAGTTGATTTCAGGAAAAAAAATAGTTTGACCAGATACAATGCTATTTTACAGTAAACAAATTGACAGATTTTCAGCACGCTTATAGGGAAGGACATTCAACAAGAACTTCACTTACACAAAATGACTGATTGGCTGAGAGAAACTGATGATAAAAAAAATGCGAGGGCTGTTTTGTTAGACTTCAGTGCAGCTTCTGACATTATCGATCATAGTCTGTTGCTGGAAAAAAAACGTAGAGTAAGTAAAGCCAGTGTGTCTGTATTCGGATGACTCCCCACTATACACGTCAGCTACTAAAGCTACTGAAATGACTGCACCACTTAAAGAGCTGCAGTTAGTTTCAGAACGGTGGCAAGGAATAATTTAGTCCTAAATATTTCAAAAACTAAAATAATTGTATTTGGGACAAATCATTCACTAAGCCGCAACTAAATCTTGTAATAAATCATGTGGAAATTGAAGTGACTAACTGCTTGGAGGAACCCTGGATTATAAACTGTCATGGTCAAAACATTGATACAACAGTAACGAAGATAGGGAGAAGTCTGTCTATAAAAGTGCTGGTCTGCCTTAACAGCACTATCAACAAGGCAGGTCCTACAGGCCCTAGTTTTGTCGCACCTGGACTACTGTTCAGTCATGTGCCACAAAGAGGGACTTAGAAAAATTGCAATTGGCAGGACAGGGCAGCTGGTCCTTGGATGTACAGAGAGCTAACAATAATATCCATGTCAATCACCTGGCTCAAAGTGGAGGAGAGATGGAGTTATAAACTAATTGTATTTATGAGCGGTATTGACATGTTGAATGCACCGGTATGTTTGAACTACTAGCACACAACTCGGACACCCATGCATACCCTACATGCCACCAGAGGTCTCTTCACAGTCCAGAACAGACTAGGCGAGGCATGCTGTACTACATAAAGCTATAACTACATGGAACTCTATTCCACATCAAGTAACTCATTCCAGCAGTACATTTTTTGAAAATCTGATAACAATACACCTTATGGAACAGCAGGGACTGAAGCAACAAACAGACATGCATACAAAGACATAACATATGCACTATACACAATGGATTGTGTTATAGATGTGTTAGTAGAGGCCTGAGGACACACTTAATGTTGTGAAATGTGTTATGAATGTATTGTAATGTTTTTAATATTGTATAAACTGCCTTATTTTGCCGGACCCCAGGAAGAGTAGCTGCTAGTGAATGGGGATCCATAATAAACCCCAGGAAGAGTAGCTGCTGCCTTGGCAGGAACTAATGGGGCTCCATAATAAACCCCAGGAAGAGTAGCTGCTGCCTTGGCAGGAACTAATGGGGCTCCATAATAAACCCCAGGAAGAGTAGCTGCTGCCTTGGCAGGAACTAATGGGGCTCCATAATAAATACATGCTAGCAAAGACACCACTATCAGAGATGGATTTCCCGGGCAAGATAAATGAGCATGGGAGACTTGTGGGTGGGTGACGGTAACAGTGTTAGGTGAACGAAGTCCCAAAGCTGCTTTTTTGTTGTACACATTTAGATCAATTAGCAGGATTAGAGCTCGAGCAGGACATGGGGAATGTAAACAGCACTTCACCATTCCAATCTGTCCCAGTGTCCCTGATACTTGGTGTCATGGATCTTCGACACCCTCAACCTACCCGTAAGCAGGTTTATTTTAGTACTGGAGGAGTCACAGGGCCCAAATCCCCATTAGGAAACCTAGATAACAAGAGCAGCCACAGGGAAATGGCGTTCTGGCCTGTAATAGTTTGAAAAGGGGTCCTTTAAATTACCGACCTTTATTAAACAATGGTGATATTAAATAACCATTAGCATTTATCGCCACTGATGGTAACCGGAGCCAGTCTCTACTGTGCCTTTGTATACTAATGTGTTGGGAGTGGCAGTCAGGGCTGGAGGCTGACAGTGTTGGGTGAAATTGCCCTAGAAGATGATCTTTCCTCAGATTAGCAATTCCCCACTACTAGTTTAGGTTATGATTGGAGGAGGGGAAGCTGAACCTAGATCTGCACCTAGGGGAAATTTGTCCCTGGAGCGGAGGCTGACCTGGTGTGCAGCTGCTTGGCCGTCTGAACGAAGCAGGATTGGTCTGTCTCCTTGAGGACCTCCTGGGCGTAGCCCACCAGGCCACTGTTCTCCAGCATGCCCTGGTACTCCTCCACCTGGCCCCTGAGCTGCTCCAGACGCCGCGTCCTCGACTGCTCGATGGAGTTCAGCATCTCAGACTTCCTCTCCTGGAGGGTCTGGAACAGCCGCTCAAAGTGCTCATAGGCCCCACACTCCGCCACCTGGCCATTCTCCTATAGAGGTAGGGAAGGGTGTCAACGCATCATGGTGCCATAATACTGCATAGAAATCTGTTTGTGCCATCATGCCTCCTTACCGCAAGGATTTTGGCATGACAAAGTATGAATGATGGCACAACATCTGGGACCAGGCTAGCATAGTAGTAATATTACAACAAAATGTCAAACAAGAGAAAGCCGTCATAATACAGTACAGACAGTCAGACTAAGCAAACCCTTCTGCAGTGGAATTGATGCAAATTATTATGTATTTACATGCATTTGAATGTGACCTTCCTTCTCAGTGCAGACAATGTCCCTTTGTTATTTAACATAAGACAAACAGTCAGACACAGGACAAGTTTTGTTCCGTCAACTACTTGCCTCAGTTTCATTGATCAACACCTCCAGGTGGGAAATCTGAGTCCTCACTTGGTCCTCTTTGCTGATTAAGTAATGGATACTCTTTGATAGCTTCTCCTGTTGGTATCACAACAAAGAACATTTGAGAGCATTCAGAAAACCGATTGAAATCCTACCTCATCCCGGAATGTTCCGGTTATTCATCAGAACAAAAACACCCAATATGCCTCTGCATACAGTACGGCCAGCAGAGAGATCGTCAGATGTTCAATTGATAGATAAGCATAAGATACAAATGATTACATTAAATATGGATGAGTCAGGCCCGGTGCCTGTGTCCATAGGCCTCTAAGATTACTGTCAAAGGACACAGAGTCCTCTGTCCCTCTGCTTTCAGTGGCTGACTGACCTCTATTCTGGGGGGGGGGGGGGGGGGGGGGGGGGGGGGGGGGGGGTTGCTTGTTGTTGATGACCGCACATGTGGATTACACTGCTCAAAAGGTAAACTGATCCTGTGGCCATGTGCCACTTAGCAGATACAAATGACTGATAAATATTTCATTAGGGGGCTCAAAATCAAATCATTTATTGTTTGTGTACATAGTTCAGCAGATGTTATAGCAGGTGCAGCAAAACGCTTAAATTACTAGCGCCTTTACAATGATGTCAATTAAGTAGGCAAATAAAAATGTCAGAACAAATCCAATTAATCCAAATGCAATCTATACAAAGATTTACACAAGATACTGTATACTAAGAATCCTACGTACAGCTACTGGAATGAGCTGTGTTGTTTTCTCAATGTCTAAACACACAATGCAAAAACTCCATGGGAAATAAGCTTTCGGACCAGAGACAGGAAGATAAACACACGTGTGAATGGTGGGCAGACATGTATACCTATTCACATACTAAGTAGTAATATAGAATAAGCCTATGAAACAGTATTATTATTTACCTTTATTTAACTAGGCAAGTCAGTTAAGAACAAATTCTTATTTTCAATGACGACCCCTTGTTCAGGGGCAGAATGACAGATTTTTACCTTATCAGCTCAGGGATTCGATCTTGCAACCTTTTGGTTACTAGTCCAATGCTCTAACCACTAGGCTACCTGCCGCCCCACAACAGTATATACAGTTGAATTCGGAAGTTTACATACACCTTAGCCAAATACATTTATACTCAGTTTCACAATTCCTGACATTTGATCCTAGTAAAAATTCCCTGTAGTAGGTCAGTTAGGATCACCACTTTATTTTAAGAGTGTGAAATGTCAGAATAAAGTTTATTTTTTTCAGCTTTTATTTCTTTCATCACATTCCCAGTGGGTCAGAAGTTTACATACACTCAATTAGTATTTGGTAGCATTGCCTTTAAATTGCTTAACTTGGGGTCAAACATTTATGGTAGCCTTCCACAAGCTTCCCACAATACATTGGGTGAATTTTGGCCCATTCCTCCTGACAGAGCTGGTGTAACAGAGTCAGGTTTGTAGGCCTCCTTGCTCACACACGCCTTTTCAGTTCTGCCCACAAATGTTCTATAGGATTGAGGTCAGGGCTTTGTGACCACCACTCCAATACCTTGACTTTGTTGTCCTTAACTTTTGGAGTAGGGGGCAGTATTTTCACATCCGGATGAAAAGCGTGCCCAGGCCCAACTGCCTGCTACTCAGGCCCAGAAGCTAGGATATGCATATTATTAGTAGTAGATTTGGATAGGAAACATTCTGAAGTTTCTAAAACTGTTTGAATGATGTCTGAGTATAGCAGAACTCATATGGCAGGCAAAAACCTGAGAAAAATCCAACCAGGAAGTGGGAAATCTGAGGTTTGTAGTTTTTGCCTATCCAAAATACAGTGTAAATGGAGTCAGATTGCACTTCCTAAGGCTTACACTAGATGTCAGTCTTTAGAATGTTGTTTCAGGCTTCTACAGTGAAAGGGGAGCGAATAAGAGCTGTTTCAACCAGTGGTCTGGCTGAAAGCAGAGTTGTTGATCGCGCACAAGCTCTGTTCCCTTTATAATGACAAAGGAATTGGAATATTATTGAAGATTTATGATTAAAAAAAGTCCTAGATATATAATCAATCGTTTGACATGTTTATACGAACTGTAATTAAACTTTGACTGTCTAGACTTAGTGCCCACGCCTTGTGCATTTGGATTAGTGATCTAAACGCGAACAAAAAGGAGGTATTTGGACATAAAGATGACAGTTTTCGAACAATACAAACATTTGTGGAAGTGGAATTCCTGGGAGTGCATTCCGATGAAGATCAAAAGGTAAGTGAATATTTATAACGCTATTTCTGACTTTTGTTGACTCCACAACATTGCAGGTATCTGTATGGCTTGTTTTGGTGGCTAAGCGCTGTACTCAGATTATCGCATGGTGTGCTTTTGCCGTAAAGCTTTTTTGAAATCTGATAGCGGTTGCATTAAGGAGAAGTTTCTTTAATCCTATGACTAACACTTGTTATGTTTCAATGTTTATGATGAGTATTCCTGTAAATTGATGTGGCGCTCTGCAAAAATCACCAGATGTTTTGGAGGCAAAACATTACTGAACATAACGCGCCAATGTAAACAGATTTTGATAGAAATATGAACTTTATCGAACAAAACATACATTTATTGTGTAACATGAAGTCCTATGAGTGCCATTGATAATTTTCACTATTTCTGCTTTTTGTGACTCCTCTCTTTGGCTGGAAAATGGCTGTTTTTTGTGACTAGGCGCCGACTTAACATAATCGCATGGTATGCTTTCACCGTAAAGCCTTTTTGAAATCGGAAACTGGTTGGATTAACAAGAAGTTTCTTTAAAAATGATGTATAATACTTGTATGTTTGAGGAATTTTAATTATGAGATTTGTCATTTGGCGCCGTGCACTTTCACTGGATGTTGGTCAGGTGGGACGGTAGCGTCCCACGTACCCTAGAGAGGTTAAGCCATTTTCTACAGCTCTGGAGGTATGCCTGGGGTCATTGTCCATTTGGAAGACCCATTTGCGACCAAGCTTTAACTCCCCGACTGATGTCTTGAGATGTTGCTTCAATGTATCCACATCATTTTCCTGCCTCATGATGCCATCTATTTTGTGAAGTGCACCAGTCCCTCCTGCAGCAAAGCACCCCCAAAACATGATGCTGCCACCCCCGTGCTTCATGGTCAGGATGGTGTTCTTCGGCTTGCAAGTCTCCCCTTTTTCCTCCAAACATAACGATGGTCATTATGGCCAAACAGGTCTATTTTTGTTTCATCAGACCAGAGGACATTTCTCCAAAAAGATCAATCTTTGTCCCCATGTGCAGTTGCAAACCGTAGCCCGTAGCTTTTTTATGACGGTTTTGGAGCAGTGGCCTCTCCATTGCTGAGCGGCCTTTCAGGTTGTCGATATAGGACTCGTTTTGCTGTGGATAGATAATTTTGGACCCGTTTCCTCCAGCATCTTCACAAGGTCCTTTGCTGTTGTTCTGGGATTGATTTGCACTTTTCACACCAAAGTATGTTCATCTTTAGGAGACAGACGGCGGCTCCTTCCTGAGCGGTATGACAGCTGCATGGTCCCATGGTGTTTACACTTGTTTGCGTACTATTGTACAGATGAACGTGGTACCGTCAGGCATTTGGAAATTGCTCCCAAGGATGAACCAGACTTGGTCTACAATTTTTTTTCCTGGGGTCTTGCCTGATTTCTTTTGATTTTCCCATGATTTCAAGCAAAGAGGCACTGAGTTGGAAGGTAGGCCTTGAAATACATCCACATGTACACCTCCAATTGGCTCAAATTATGTCAATTAGCCTTTCAGAAGTGGAAACATCTAGGAGCAACAATGGCTCAGCTGAGGAGTGGTAGGCCACACAAGCTCACAACGGGACCACCGAGTACTAAAATGAGTTTTTAAAAAGTAGTCTGTCCGAATTCCAATGCAAAGCGTTGGCTGGAGTGATGTAAGGCTCACCGCCATTGGGACTCTGGAGCAGTGGAAACACGTTCTCTAGAGTGATGAATCAGGCTTCACCATCTGGCAGGCCGACGGACTAATCTGGGTTTGTCGGATGCCAGGAGAACGCTACCTGCCCGAATGTAAAGTGCCAACTGAAGTTTGGTGGAGGAAGAATAATGGTCAGGGGCTGTTTTTCGTAGTTTGGGTTAGGCCCCTTAGTTCCAGTGAATGACAATCTAGACCAGGGTTTCGCCATATTAATACCATGATTTAGGAATGAGATGTTCGAAGACCAGATGTCGACATACTACATGGCCAAAAGTATGTGAACAGCACTGCTTCACTGACCAGTTGAGCAGACAACCACTTCAAAACTAACACTTTCCCCAAGGATGTATTCATTAGTACACAACGTAGCAAAAATACTTGCGACAGAAAACAAAACTTTCTTATTGGACAAATTCAGATAGGTTCCCCCCCCTTTCGGCCCATTTGGTTCCTAGAGTACACACCCCTGATTCCTTTCAAGTCAGGTCAAGTGAACGGTTCGAGACAACAGTTCATTATACGGTACCTTGAGGATCTTGTAGGCGCTGCTCATGGATGTGACTTTGTGGTTGGCGTGGGAGCCTCCCAGCTTGCACAGGTGACAGACTGGACGGCGGCACACCTCGCAGTACATGTTGACCTTCTCCATCTCGTGCTCCGGACACATCAGCACCTGATGGACGTGAGAAACTCATTGGACTAGCGGACATTTTCAATGCCGCAAACACGTCACACCTCCAAATGCAAAACAGAAGTACTGGAGGACATTTTTAATGCCCAGAATTCATTAGCTCTGAACGGGCAACTGCACAACAAAAGACAGGAAGAGAAAAGACTTGTATTGTCAGCCCAAATTAAAACTTATCGCAACAATGAATGCTAGTGAGCTGGTTAAGGACCAGTCCTGTCAACATATCTGATGGCTGCACCATGTACCCAATCAACTCAATGAGTCGTCCACCATCATTGACATGAGCAGGTCACTATTCTAAAATCAACACCAGAAAAACCTGCTTGCGATAAACAATGAAAACCCTGCCGAGGTGGACAATGGCATCTACCTTGGGCCTAAAGTTCATGGTGGGCCCCACATACTCGTGCTGGGCTTTGGGGGTGCCCCATGGATGGTGGAACTTGAAGCACTCGTTGCAGTAGCTGGCCTTGCAGTCCATGCAGCTCTTGGTGGCCTCTTGCTGGGGCGGCTTGCACATGTTGCACATGATAGCCACGGCGGCGCGGGCTGCCTGCCGGTAGCGCTCCACGATGCTCTCCAGGGTGAAGTTCCGGAAGAGCATGCTCATGCCCCGCTCACCGAGGTCCACATCGTGTTGGCAGCCTGGGCACGGGAAAGTGGTAACGCGGGGGGTCACAGAGCCACGTCTCCATCCTGGTGAGGAGATGGAGCCTGCTAGGACAGAACAGCCATTAGAGTACTAATCGAAGGGTGGGCCTGCACAGAGACAGGCAGACAGACTGGAAGGGTCAGTGTCCGACAGAACAAACACGGGTCCTTCCTTCTCCGGCAGTTCTCGCTACAGGGTGACCCCTCTC
Organism: Oncorhynchus mykiss; assembly: GCF_013265735.2. Classification (NCBI taxonomy): domain Eukaryota; kingdom Metazoa; phylum Chordata; class Actinopteri; order Salmoniformes; family Salmonidae; genus Oncorhynchus; species Oncorhynchus mykiss. The sequence continues at coordinate 11,410,407 of NC_048570.1, forward strand.
AACAATGGATCACACAAGAGATAGGATGAGCATGTGTTTACAATGACCTGGACATAAAAATTCACATAAAATCTAAATGACTTTAAATAAATTACAAAATCAAGTGGAAAGTAAAAGGTGGGAAACCCACTGACAAAACTAACTGAAAAAGCAGTGACAGAACCGATCAACCAAAGGGTAAGAGTGTAATTGATTTCCACTACCTGCAGAGGAAATTAAATTTTGAAACCATTTGTCCAGTTCAATGCATCACAACCAGATGCCTTGTAAAGCATCATCATCTAGAAAGACTACAAAGCTGTAGCATATTATCAGAAAATATGAGGACAAAGGCATTCATGACACATGACAGATGCAAACAGCAGGACCTGGTCACTGAGCATGAAACGCATTTAGGAAAATGGCAAGCAAAGGAAAAGAAAAAAAACATTTTGCAGAGCACCAACAGACTGATTGGTGGGCGCAAAGCAAGCATGCGGGTCAATCATGGCGTTTGCATTTGGAATGTGTGTGAGACTGTGTATAATAATGGCAGACTGAGGAGGATGGAGTAGTGGGTGAGCAGGCTTGATGTTTTGGATGAAGCGACAGGTCAGGGTGGGGATTGGGATGGAAATCGATGAGGTGGGGGGCCACGTGTCCTGGCCTGAAGGCGATATTAAAAGGACAGATACTTAGGCTGAGTGGGTGTTCTGGTCAGGGAGGGAGGAGGTTGCTGCAGCATGTGCCTACAGCAAGGAGTACAGTAGCAGGCTGAGGCACACTGCCAACTGCCACAGTGGGATTCAGAGGGTGATTGCTAGAGCAGAGAAAGAGCTCAGGGCAAAAACTGACGAGTCATTGCAAGGCCATTCTAGCAGGGCAAAGGGGTGGGTTACCTACAGAACCACATCATTAACAACATGGTCCGAGTCATCATAATGCGACAGAGCCTCATCACCATAACCAGGACTGCATTACAAAAGGGATGCAGGCAATCTTGCCAAGAGTATGTGACTAAACCAAATACTGTATACGCTGGGAGAAATACATCCTCCCTACACTTTTTTTTTTTTAAACTCTACTTGAAAAATAAACAGTCAAGATGAATGGATTTCAGACAAAGCTGTTGGTTGCCTTTAATACTTGATCTCTATGAAAAGGAAAACTGGTTGGTATCCTGCATCAAGTAAAACTCATTCTGGTGCCATTTTTTTATACTTGTACTCAGATGCACTTGTTAGGAGAGATGTTGTGAAGTGTTTATAATGGAGGGAATCTTTCACTAGCATTAGGACAATTGCAGCATAGCCTTTTTAAAACATCTACTGAGCACTATAACATAAAAAAAATAAAACTCAAAGAAAAATGTCGGCTGAAGATTCAGTAAGACCATTGTTTTGTTTGGCATTGTGCTCTAGGGGCGTGTCACAAATGTGTGTGCTCTAGGGGCGTGTCACAAATGTGTGTGCTCTAGGGGCGTGTCACAAATGTATGTGCTTTATGGGGCGTGTCACATCAAATAGAACAAATGAGTTGGTTAGAACATTGTCTTCTGGCTAAGAGCAATCTCTACAAACACATGAGTCTAAAACGTTATCATTTTCAATTACAGCTAAACCATAGTGCTAAAAATGCCTCCTTGGGGCAAGCCTGTCAGCCGGCATATGATTGAAGGTTGCAGTGGTATAATCTAGAGCACATGTCAAACTCATTCCATGGAGGGCCGAGTGTCTGCGGGTTTTCACTCCACCCTTTTCCTTGATGAATCAAGGTCTAATTAGTAAGGAACTTCCCTCACCTGGTTGTCTAGGTATTAATTGAAAGGAGAAAAGAAGAAACCTGCACACACTCTGCCCTCCATGGAATGAGTTTGACACAATTGCTCTAGAGAATCTTGGCATATCTAAAACTAACCCCCTGTGTTGTGTTACATAGAACTAGAACCCCTGCTGCTTCTAAAACTGAATCTACTGGCCTCCTCCACAAGGTACTGAATGCATCATAGGCTACAGGGAGGGGAAACCACTCTACAGTTGCACAGGCATTAAGAAAGTCCACTTTAAACCAATTCCTTTACGTCCATACCCATTTCTCTCACCTCGGAGATTCCCATCCAGAGCTGTAGCTCGCTCATTCGCCAACCTACTTATTAAGACATGCATGTGTTGAAAGGGGAGCACTAAACCCCGAAAGCACCAGGCCAGGACAAACAAAAAAAAACACCAAATGTAGACAAATTGGTAGGACATAATTTACATTTATGCCTTTGCTCAGTAGACTTTTTAAAAAGCCAGAATGCCACATCTACCAAAAACAGGTGTTCTATTGTCAGCTGTGTGTTACGTACAGTAGAGTAACAGTAAGTTGGGGTTCACAGGGGGGGGATCTAGTAACACTGTACTCACTACTACAGCTATTCAAAAAATGGAACCCGCGTCTACCTCTCCTCCCAAACGACCTTCTCTGCAGTGTGGCTGCAAGCAATGGACAAAGAAGTGAAGTGAGATTAACATATACAGTATGTGAACAGAAGTGGAGTCACACCTGACGTTCTTCCAATAACAGTGGACAAGTACCAACACAACAGTGCCTAAAAGAAACTGCCCTCTTAAAAAAGGTTTAGGTCAAAACATGTGAAATCACATATTTCAAAACCTCTATAGGTACATTGAGTTTAACACACTCTAAAACAAAAAAAGTCTGGTCTGAATCCTAATAAAACAAGGTGAAGAAAACAGAGGTTGCAGTAACAAATCACTGTTAGCGTTGAAAGCAGTTGTCTGATAAATATAGTGGAGTCCTGGCTTCAGTTCATTTCATTCCACGCAGGCTGGTTTTGTCACCATGACCACCACTGTTACTGTAATGATGTCAGAGATTTAAGACTTTTACTGAAAGGTACGTTAAAGGGATACTTAAGGATTTTGGCAATGTAGTCCTTGATCTACTTCCCCAGAGTCAGATAAACATGTAAGATACCATTTTATGACTCAGTGTCCAATATGAAGGAAGTTGGAGTTAACAGGTTGCGTTACTCGTAGATTTCCAGTCGTTGCGCTAGTTAGCACTGGCTTGCAAAACTACCTCCATACTGGACAGACATAAAAATGGTATCCACGAGTACATCTGACTCTGTTGAAGTAGATCAAGGACCCCATTGCCAAAATATTCCTTAAATAATGTCCTTTAAGATCGTCAACGCAATTATCAGATTTTGTTTTACTAAATCTGCATGAGAGCAATGGTTACTAACCCCACAGGGATTGTAATTTAGTTAATGATTCTTAAGATGACCAAGGAAGTATTATCTTTTTACCAGCTCTATAACCCTGTTTTTCTAAACAGCATTGAATGTATCCACTGTTTTAATAGATGCAGACCTGGACATGAAGAATGGGCACATTTAGGTTGGGCAAATGTGAATTGGTTGGTGTTTTGGAGTGGCAGGGACCAGCTTATGGTTAAGTGAAAGACTGCCTTGTCTCACTCCATGCTGCTAGCGCCTTGGACTTAGACCTCAGTTTTTTTTTTTTTGCAAAGCAAATAATAATATTGCCCCCCCCCCCACCACCACTCAAGCATTTTAAATGCTTCAGTGGGATAACAGTCATGCTTCGTTCCACCATCTGTACATAACTCAAGCCTCATTCTATCAAGGTGCTGAAAATGATGCATGTTGTGTTAAGAAATTGCTTGGTATTACTAATATCCACACAATAGAACTATAATTTAAAGGATTTTTGAAGTGAATGCCTTACGGACATGGAACTAGAGTCTAGACAAAACAAAAGTGATGACTTAAAACGCTAGTCGTGTTACTTCATTCTGTTAAAGAAACTTAGGACCAATCTCAAAGTGGACAAGATTAGAGGGAATGTATGAACATCTAACATGATGATTTTAAACTGGATGAGATCGGGGGTGGTGTCCATTTCATTCTACAACCCAGAGAATGACTTTCAGCAAATACATGTGAAAGATGAACCTGGGTATGAAATGTCCATAGAACTTTACTGCAAATTGCATGTGATGTTGTCAGAATCACAATATGGGCATGAGGACTGGCCAAACCCAAACGCACCTGATCTTGCAAGCCTATCCAGCCTCTCCATGCTTGGCGAGGGCACTCTGGATCGGGGTCCTGGGCTCCCAGGGAGGGAACATTCAGACCCAGCATCGAAGGAATCCTCATGGTTCAACAGCAACAGCTCTCGCACACACTTGTGACAAACACTGTGCTGACAGGGCAAGATGAGGGGGTGCGTAAACAGCTCCTTACAAATCGGACAAATGAGCTCCCGCTCAATATTCTTGATAGGGACCTGGTGTGGACACAGACAGCACTATTATGTCTACAGTAGTCTCAGGCGAACTGCTCCCACATACAAGAGAGATCAGGCAGGCTAAGCCTGCAGCAACTCGGTCCTAAGGTCCCCAAGGGGGCACATTGTTGTTTTTTGCCCTTACATTACACAGATGATTCAAATCAACATCAAGCTTTGATTATTTGAATTAGCTGTGTACTGTTAAGGTAAAATATATATGCACCTTGGGATAACCAGGACCGAGTTTGGGAAACGCTGGCCTACAGTAATATACATAGTATGAACCGATATTATCGTTCCTTTTCAAATTAAATGTTTAAAAAGTAAGCCAGATTTATTAGACTAGGCCTACGTCTAAAATAAATCACATTCTTCACTGTATTAGGCTTGCCCACTTCAAATACTTTGAAACAGTCAAACAAAAACAAACTCATCACCTGACACTAATCAATACATTTGATTTTTCCTAAACAAAACTTTAAAAGTGTAGCGTCTACACTAGTAGGCTATGCACGTAGTTAAGGAAGTTCATGCATCAGCTTGTTGGTTAGCTGAGGAAGCACAAAATGGTTACAACAAAGCTAACAATTCCTCGGAAAAAAAGGAACCACAGATTCTCATCACCATATGAGGAGTTCTTGCTATAGAAATACCCTAATTTCGACCTCGCAATTTGAAATAATAAAAGCAAGGTCAACCATGGAGTCTGTACACTTCTAACAATGATTAATCAGTATCGTTCCACGAGGGTGTTACTAACTTAGTATATATAGTTAGCCATGTAAAACCAGTATGACCTGTACAATTTCCACTTACCGATACAATTGAGTTACGTCGCGACACTGCAGACATGATGAATATATGTTTTGTTCTTGAGGCGTTTAGCTTATTAAAAGTTCTCCAGCGTTTGTTAAAGATTACGACTACTGCAGTCACGAGCGCTGTTGAGTCGACAATGAATTAAATACCGTGACTAGACGCGCTGGATGAAACAGCGAGCCGTGAATCAGCAACAGCGCCGGTGCAGTTGAAGCAATGACAAGCTGTGTGGGGCGGGTTGGAGACACTGAAATCACCATAGTAACAATGCTGCAGCCCTGAGTATTTAACCCTATCAGTCCCGAGATCCCAGTAAAAAAATCTGACTCATTTATCTGCGTTTCCAGACTATATTTAGCCTCACAATTAAGTGTTTTACCATTTCCTTTTCAGGACAATGAGGGCTACAAGTACAACACAAAACAACTGGACCTAAGCAGTACCATTTATGAGTTTTATTGACACATTTCAATAAATAAAAAAAGTCAGCCATAGCAAACACCTGAGAAAAATGTATGTTTATGAATGCTGCTAGTGGGCTACAGAAATAGTTTGCTCACTGGGTAATTAATATCCAACTAGTCAGTGACAACTGTTTGGAGTTTGTGACAACAACTATGTGAGCTTACTACAGTATTATAGACACCTTGTCCTAGGATTTCCAATGATCTTCTATGTAGAAAAGGGGTGTCAAACTCATAACGGAGGGCCTAGTATCTGCGGGGTTTAGTTTTTTTCCTTTCAATTAAGACCTGGACAACCAGGTGAGTTCCTTACTAATTAGTGACCTTAATTCATGAATCAGGTACAAGGGAGGAGTGAAAACCCGACGACAGTTGGCACCTCCGTGTAACGACTTTGACATGTGTTATTAACGACCCTTGTGTAGCTTGTGGGCATCATCAAAGAGGAAGAGAAAGGCGAGGCCCAACTCGACGGAAAATCGGTATCCCTCCAGCAGGTGGCGTTTTTCATCATTTCGCCCACCGAGCAAGGAGTTATTTTATTTATGGAGGTGTATCCGCCAATCTAAAGAAAGGATGGGCGGGAGCTAGACAGCCCATTGCGAAGACGGAAATCAAAGGAACCACAGAAAATAATTCCCATTGCGAGTACGGAAGATAGCTTTTAATAGTTTGTAGCTCAAGCCATTCGGACTCTATAAAATATCATGCTCCGGGCAACTTCGGGATCCATCCTTGTCTCACAAACACAGCTCTAGCTCAGCCCACGTTAATCACACCGACTAAGGGTTGGTATCTACGGCGGATGCAGAAGAAATAGACGAATCCAATCGTACAACACAGAAGTGTAGCTCGAACGCACAATGTTTAAAAAGGGTTGGAAGTCCAAAACGTGCCGGTGATACGATAGGACTCATTGGGTTAAAAGAGAGGGAGGGCAAAAGGATCGGCTTTCACTGGCCGAGAAATGCTTTGCCACCTAGAACATTTGAGAAGGTCAGGTCACACACATTTCCTAGGTGGCTAAGGTCCGTATGGATATCGTCATTACAGTAACAAACCCCCAGCTCACACTGTTCACACCCCTCTTATTGGACCTGGGGTCCGTATTGACCCCATTCTGGGTCCAGATCCGGACTGCGGTCCGCCAGTTGAGTATGTTCAAAATTGAGAGATGCTACATTGTTGCTTTACCAAAATAGCAACTGTTTGGCCTATCATTTGCAGAGAACATGCACTCATAGCATTGAAGATTATTTTTAGGGAAGGACATTAGGAATAGGCTATATTATAGTACATGGAGTCCCATGTTAATTATGAATGGCTTGAAATGTAGGCTAAAGCTTACCCTACCAGTTTGCACATCTGGTGCATTGTCCAACATAATGTTCACGCCAAATGTAAATATTACATGGGTCCTAGTTACACAAATGATGGGCATTAAAGAGATTATCTGGTACTTTTGTATACAGTAGTTCTGACCGTAGCCTTCACAAGCCAAAACTGGTCCCGGAAAAACTGCTACAATCTCGCTTCTGTGCAGATTTGTGGACCACGCCATTGCTGTCGCACACTCTGCTGTAGTTGCATGACGTGCCTCTCGCTTGCGCTATGGAGAGGGGCTGAAGCTCAAAGGTTGAACTGGAATTTCTAGGGGGCTGGCCAACTTGGAAGAAAATGTAGGAAAATGGGGAAGCGCAGCCTCCAAAAAAACGGTCACTTTTAAACTATGGATTTCGTGGCTAATTGCGGTAAAACATTAATTCTGCTCATAGATTATGCATGTATGAATTGCATATCCAGCCCAAAGTGTAATGTTTAAAAAATACTTAGTAGTCACCAAAGTTCCGGAGCATGTCTTTAATAATGTATGCTAATAGGTCAAAAGCCTAGAATATTTCGTAGGACTGCATTTGCAGTATATTCTTTATGTATGTAACCCCTTGGTATCCTGCAAAGGCGTATTAGTATATTTAAATTCAACATTTCGATTTATGATGATTGACAACCTTGACATAAGATAATGGAATTTATTTGCAGCCTATAAAAGGATAAAGGAAAATAAAGGACTTCATGGAGATTATATGGAGAGGAAAAAACCTTTGTGAGTCTTGCACCCCACATGAACTGCTTACGTCACACTTTCAGATAGCATACAGATAAGATGGATAGATATAGAATAATAAATAAAATAAATTACAACAGCCATCTACAAATCCTCATATTTCATGCACATTTTATCTTTACATCCCTAATCCTGTTCCAAGGACGGCACAAAACCTTGAGCATCCTTCCTCTACCTAGACTACACACCTAGATCTAGCCGAAGCAATACTGAAGACGCCAGCTTTGCTCCAACAGGCTACAGATCTGGCATTAACATAAATCATATCTGACGTTCACTTACCTCTCCCGCTGTTATCCGCTGGACTATCTGCTGGACCAAACTCGGTAACATATCCTGATTATCTTCGGTATCCGCGGTATCCGACATAATGGCAGATAATGTCGACAAGACAATGGTGGGAATATAATAAACAATGGGTCAATAAGAAATAAATAGCATAAGAAACACTGTAAAAATCGAATGGCTTCCCAAAGAGTGAATGTCACAGTCAGAGAAATATGGTTGCTTCTTCGTCCTCATCCTATATAATTCGAGCATCCTATATAGCATACACTTCATTCATGCCCCAGCTGCTTGAGAACATTTGAATTAGCTAGAAATCATCTTTGATGCTTAACCCCGCCCTCACTGTACATCTCAGACGTGCGCTTGCCCGCGCAGTTTAGGCATCTGCAGCATCATCGGCGATGTCTCCAACTGAGCCCTTTGTATTTCTTCAGATATAACCCAAGCCTACTCACACAGCAATGAATAGAGTATGGCTATTTTTAAATTACAGAAAATAATCTCTTATGATGTTTGGGAATATAATTGATTACGAAATAAAACTACGGAATTCATTGGAGTCGAATGAAACAGTGCGTTCATGAATGCATGCTATGCCTATAAATATACTAGTTCAGCCTACATATGTTTCTAGACGATCTGAAAACATGCCTTTCTGCCTGATAGTTTATACGTTATTCTGTTATTTATTTAACAGTTTTTGCAACAACATACATTATAGGCTAGTTTATTCTGGTCTTCCCAGCATATCCCTTAAAATCAACATTATTTCGTTCTGTAACGAATACCACCTATTAAGACAACTGTTTTATGATAAATATGTGAATTCTATTGGATAGGTCGGTGGTTGAGAGGATTAAGTTGTGCGTAATTACTGGCGATGCCACTTGTTCCATGCATGGCGTCGTTGTCACCAGATGGCAGCTTCACGCGGATTTCACCTCATTGGACACGTGGTAGAAACACATAAGTGGGTGGGGTGGGTCTTTGAAGGCCCATGTCATACACCCAATGCCACCAGCAAACAATGTGGTCCATTCTGGAAGTAACCGTGCGCAACAAGGCCACATTATGAACCCTGCATGCCACTGGATTGAGCAAAGAATACGAAAAAAAACTGTCATTTATCTTTAACTACTAGATTTCACGGGGAAAACAGATGCTATTATGTAACCTAAGTAAAGTACTCCTAGGGCTAGTGATATGATTTATGTGATGTCACATGAAAGGTTGGAAGCTGTATACATTTTATAGCAGAAAAAGGTCAATATCCTCAATTAGATTTTAGACATAACTCTGACAATAATGACATTTAACTGTTCATTTTCACAGAAACATTAACAGGCTACTAACTCACACTGAACCAATGAAAAGTTAGGCATTTTTATTCATTTCACATAAATATGCACTGCCAAGCCAGTTTTAGCACATGTTTAGTTGATTTGACATGATAAAGACAATATGCTATTATTTATTTCACATATCAACATTGCATATCAAATCCTCCTATCTCACTGAAATAGCAACGATTAGATTTTGAGCACTTGCATGATAGAGATCACATTGATATTTATATATTATCTACACTCAATATTTCTATAAAGTATAGAAAAAATAAATTCAATTTCACTTACTTTCTATATAGTTGTTCATGTCAAGGCAAACATTCATGTGTATTTTGACTCAATAATACTCATCTGCAGTGACAGGCAAGTCCATACAGTTATTAAGGACCCTCCCAGGTTAGAGAGCCCACAGTCTGCTGTGTGAGGCACATTTCAGAGAAGGGAATTAAGTCTGAGGAACTTGGCAGCCTTGAGGAGCACAGCACACTGCCATAACCCGACAATATGTCTGGGGCCACCTACACCGGTTAATATATCTGGAGCCACCTACACAGGTTAACAAAATACAGATGCTAAAAACACACTGATCCTGGATAAATACAAGAGGCTTGATTGGTGTAGCGACCATGTTGGTTTTCGACGAGAACATTTTGACCAAAGAACACACAATTAGAGGCAAAAAGTCAGTAAAATGAATTCAAATGTTCTGAGATCTTTTGAGAATACAAACCTAGTGAATCAAGCACAGGGATGGGCAACTTTGATGGGGGTGGGGGTGGGGGGGAGGGTCCACAAATAATCTGAGCTCATCATGAAGGGCTGCAGTGGCTCGCGGGTCTGCATACATACTTCCATACCTCAACATGTAGTCAGAGCTGGCCCTAACCATTTGGGGGCCCTAAGTGAAATGTTGTTTCAAGCAAAACATCTTAGAGGCCCCCGTATTGACAGCAGAGATCATTTGTTTTAGAGTTACATTTTACTAAATTCTACACATTTTGCCATGGGGCGGAGATAAGACATAGCAATTTTCTAACACATTTCTTGCAATTCTACTCATTTGCCATAGAGTAGAGAAATATTAGCAGTTTTGAATATGATATCGGATTGAGAACGACTAAGAAAATCAACAGGGGTCCCACGGTCTATAATTTGACCAGGTTAGATAGTCTAGCCAGCTAATTTATCAAGCTTACAAATGTTAGCTGGCATGGGCTAATTCAGTGACCGTCAGTGACTGACAGAAGAGGAAAAACTTCTGATGCACAACCAAATGTAGAAATTTGACCTTGTGTATTCTACTATTCTAACCCTCAACATTAAGTTAAAACCCCAACTGAGTTCCACCGTTTTTTACTCAAAAATAATATTTTGGGAAATTGATCCGTGGGCTTAGAAACAAGGGTGCACATCGCCAGTTGCCCATCCCTGATCTAGCAGCTAGAAGTTCAGTCTTTTAAAGAACGTCTCAGAGGAAGGGAAGTCAACACATCACTCAAAAACAGCTAACACTGAATCTGGCTCATGTGACACTAAGCAGAATGAGCTCTCTCCCGGCCTGAGCGTCTACTCCGCCAGTTTGCTCTCAATTATTGATGGACCCGATCATTTATTTATTCACCTCTCCCAACCATTTCAGTGGGACTGTGTCCTTTGTGTACCCACTATCATTTCTATTGCTAAGGTAAGTTTGGGGGGGGCTGTGCATGGCTTAGGGGCTGTGGTAGTGCTTGGAGGCTGGGGCAGGGCACAGCGGTTTGGCCGTCAGGTGCAGGTGCCTCTCCACGTCCGGTGCAGATGCTGCAGATACTCAAAGGCCCTCTGGCTCACGTTTAGGGCGGGGTGAACTCGCCGCAGGTTGGCCTCTCCTATCAGAGACAGGCCACAGATCCCGAAGTAGGCGTGCAGTGGGTCTGGAACAGACGGGAGAGAGGAGGAAAGTAGGTCAGCCAAGTGACACGCCTCAGCACCTGCCACTTTAAAAGGCACTGTGGCCTTGGTTGCGTTCCAGGTCCATTTCATGTAGTTCCACATCACCGACTGCACAGTTGGACATCAGATTGCTATATCATATGATTTTTAAAACATGTATTTAACCTTTATTTAACTAGGCAAGTCAGTTAATAACAAATTCTTATTTACAATGACAGTCTACACCGGCCAAACCCAGATGACGCTGGGCCAATTGTGCACAGCCCTATGGGACCCCCAATCACAGCCTGGATTCGAACAAGGGTGTCTGCAGTGCCTTAGACAATCTGCGCCACTCGGGAGCCCAAATTATGTGGTTAGCAAGATATGTTAAACACCTATCCAGGCATTGTGACATATGGCAGGTGTCTGCAATGTAGTCAGCCTGGAACGTGGCCATGGGCTTTTAAATCACATAGAAAACCAGTTCCACACAGCACCTTTAACAACCTTACATTTGCCGTACATAAAATATCATGAAGTAAATAATAGAGATCATATAACATGCTACCAAAACGGCATACATCAACCAGTCACGATGGACTGACTACACGCTTATAAATAAAACAGATCTTGACATGATAATTAGCAGGTTGCCAATACATCTGGCTGTGTTCTCAATTTCACTGACCAAAAAAATTAACGCAGCATGTAGTGTTGCTCCCATGTTTCATGCGCTGAAATATAAGATCCCAGAAATTTTCCATATGCACAAAATGTTTATTTTGCTCACATTTTGTGCAGAAATTTGTTTACATCCGTTAATTAACATTTCTCCTTTGCCAATATAATCCATCCACCTGACAGGTGTGGCATATCAAGAAGCTGATTAAACAGCTGCACGTTGTGCTGGGGACAATAAATGGCCACTCTAAAATGTGCAGTTTCGTCACACAACACAATGCCTCAGAATTCTCAAGTTGGGATACTGACGGCAGGAATGTCTACCAGAGCTGTTGCCAGAGAATTTAACGTTAAATTTCTACACCATAAGCCGCCTCCAACATCGTTTTAGAGAATTTGGCAATACGTCCAACCGGCCTCACAACTGCAGACTACGTGTATGGCATTGTGTGGGCGAGTGATTTGCTGATGTCAACGTTGTGAACAGATTGCCCCATGGTGGCGGTGGGGTTATGGTATGGACAGGCATAAGCCACAGACAAAACACAAACGCATTTTATAGATGGCAATTTAAATGTACCAAAATACTGTGACGAGATCCAGATGCCCATTGTGTGACCAACAGATGCATATCTGAATTTCCAGTCATGTGAAATCCATAGATTAGGGCCTAATTACTTTATTTCAATTAACTGATTTCCTCATACGAACTGTAACTCAGTAAAATCAATGAAATTGTTGCATGTTGCGTTTATATTTTTTGTTTAGTATATGTCTTGAGTCAAACATCAACACTTTTCCATACTTTGTCTTTTGATAAGTCTTCTACTCTATAGAACTTCTAATGTGATTTTAAATAGTAATCCTACATTTATCAAGATTTCTCTTTTCTTAGGAACCTATGAATAGGTTGGTACACATTACCTGAGAGAAGAACAGTACATACAAAATTGACCTAAATTGCAGTCTTTGAGTAATAACAACAAATACAACAGTCAATGGATGTGTTGTTGTTGGACTGGCCCTTTAAGGGAGCATAAATAATGCACCATGATCCATCTCCCGTGGGACCCTACTAAAAGCCTTCCAGGCATTGTAAAATATACCATTATTGAATTATAATGAAAAGACAACAGCTTGGAAGCAGACATCCAAATCAATTAAAAGAGCCA